>NC_143028.1:76867500-76927500 GCF_057628025.1 Oncorhynchus mykiss
ATGATATCTCTATCTGTCAAGGTTACCTATTGTGAGTGCTGTTGGGGTCACTGCCTCAGGCTCCGGCTGTGGGGTGTCTACCAGACATTTTACTGACCGCTGTTGTACTTGTATAATAAAGGAAGTAGAGAACCGAACCCCTTTAGACGTTAGGTACCTAATGGACCATGTACTGTGTAAATGAACTGCTCTCTCAAAAGAAGAAGAACAGTGTACTGTGACACTCCTATTTGTGATGAGTGAAAGAAAATGGTGGTTCTAAAATAAAAAATAAAATTGCGCTATATCGATAAACCTGGGAAACAGCAGAATGTTTTCCTCTCATGGTGGTATTTTATACTTCCCTCTGCCCTGTCCGTCAGAGTTTCTCCTTCTTAATCCAGACCGTAATCCTCCGTAATGCCGTCTTTGTCTGGAGATGCAGTTCCACCACACATTGTGATGAACGATTAGAGAAGAATGACGTCTCTTACAGTAAACAGACGCTGTTTCTGTTTGTTACATTCTGGTGTCGTAATAAAAAAAAAAGTATTTTACATAAAGTAAACACACAAATACTATATTTACATTAAGTAAACACACAAATACTATATTTACATTAAGTAAACACACAAATACTATATTTACATTAAGTAAACACACAAATACTATATTTACATTAAGTAAACACACAAATACTATATTTACATTAAGTAAACACGCAAATACTATATTTACATTAAGTAAACACACAAATACTATATTTACATTAAGTAAACAAACAAATACTATATTTACATTAAGTAAACACACAAATACTATATTTACATTAAGTAAACAAACAAATACTATATTTACATTAAGTAAACACACAACAGGTAAAGCCAAATGTTTTAGAGTCTGTGTGAGTGGATTGTTATGGTGAAGCTAGTATACCAGTGCTGTGAACATCCTTCACTACTTTAAAATAAATCTTGTTTATCTCTGTCCAACACCTGTACCAGCAGGACATTCTACTTAATTAGTTTGCCTGCTATGCATATAGCATGGTCCTAGATCAGTTTGTGCTGTATAGCCAAATATATATCAAGGCAATGACCATGGGAGTTATACAGCACAAACTGGTCTGGGACCAGGCTAGCCTGCATACTGATATTTATTTCAAATATATTTGACTTTTATGTTCAGGACCTCTGTCTAAATCAATCTAGGCATCGATGCCTGAAGGGACCAATAGTCTACAGCAGTGGTATTCAAAGTCTTTGTAGCGTCCCCTAGTGGGGTCACATGGGAACTGCAGTGGGGTTGCCCCAAAAATTAAATTAAATGAAGAGTACTGATTATTATGGGACATTATATAAACATTTTTGAGAAATATAATTAGAAAAATACAATCGTATTGAGTATATGTATTTATTGGTTTCTTTCACATTTTGATATGAGGTGAAAATGTTATGAATTGTAGGTTAATTTGTTGATGTAAAAATATAAATTTACCCATTTTAAGGTTGTGTCATTAAATTTGGGGTCGTAAGAAATTCTTCTGGAAAAAATCCTCAGAAATTATTTTAAGGTGTGGTGTATTGGATCATAGGAGTCATTCAATTTATTATTTGGTCTTTAATTAAATAGGCACCTAAGTACACAGGCATGTGTTGATTTAAATACACTGAGTGCACTAAACATTAGGAACTCTTTCCATGACAGATGAATCTAGGTGAAAGTTATGATCCCTTATTGATGTCACCTGTTAAATCCACTTCAAACCAGTGTAGATGAAGGGGAGGAGACAGGTTAAAGAAGGATTTTTAAGTCTTGAGAAATGGATTGTGTATGTGTGCCATTCAGAGGGTGAATGGGCAAGACAACAGATTTAAGTGCCTTTAAACGAGGTATGGTAGTAGGTGCCAGGCGCACCGGTTTGAGTGTGTCAAGAACTGCAACACTGCTGGGTTTTTCATGGTCCACCACGCAAAGGACATCCAGCCAACTTGACACAACTGTGGGAAGCATTGGAGTCCATATGGGCCAACATCCCTGTAAAACACGTTCGACAAAACACTTGTTAGACTCCAAGCCCACGACGAATTGAGTCTGTTCTGAGGGCAAAAGGAGGCCGGTGCAACTCAATATATGTTCCTAATGTTTTGTACACTCTGTGTATATTTTCGACACCAATATATACTGTATACAACCATCAACAATAGCGTCAATTGAATGAAACATGTTATGTTTAATGCTACAGTACTAGGATTCCTTGTTTGAAGCTGTAATGGAATGGAGATAACATTACATTGATACATATACAAACACCAATAACAGCGGCCATTTAATGTAAGATATAAAACATAGCTTTTAATACTAACAGAATCCTCTGTATGAATCAGAAATGGAATGAAGTCACACGCATAGAGATCAAACAAATGTTTATACCTTCCATCTTAGTTTGTAATCTCTATGGTGACATGTCCTGGCCCTGTGGCGTTGGTGACAGTACATAAAGGGTTAATGTCCCGTCGGGGCTGTTGTCTTTCCGTGCCACAAGACGTCATGTGATCTGGTACACAGTCGGCATAACACGCACACGCACGGACACACACACACACACACGCACGGACACACACACACACACGCACGGACACACACACACACACGCACGCACGCACGCACACACACACACACACAGGGAGCAGAGCCCAAGAGGCTTGTCTCAGGCTTAGTGTTCCTCTAAAAATGCCCTTTTTTTAAAATAGCATTTGAGTTCCTAAAGAGAACCGACAACACGAGGCCAGACGAGCGCTGTGCTCCTGCTGAGGAGATGCTACAGGGATGTACAGTGAACACGGAACGTTATTGCTTTCCTCCTTTCTCTTTGTATAGAAATAAAAGGGAATGTCCACTGCTCCCTGAGGTAATTATGTAGTAAGGCCTGCTGTAATACATCACTTTGTTCTATGCATTGGATATTTGTAAAAGCTTTGCATTTTGGGAAATATAATTCGCTAAAATCCTAAACCTCAACTAAGTCTTGGAATAAATTACGTGGAAATTGAGCAAGTTGAAAGTGACTCAACTTCTTGGAGTAAAGCCCGGATTGTAAAACTGTCATGGTCAAAACATGTTGATACAACAGTAGATAAAATGAGGAGAAGTCTGTCCTTAATAAAGCACTGCTCTGTCTTGTTAACAACACTATCAACAAGGCAGGTCCTACAGGCCCTAGTTTCTACCTTCTTAACAACACTATCAACAAGGCAGGTCCTACAGGCCCTAGTTTCTACCTTCTTAACAACACTATCAACAAGGCAGGTCCTACAGGCCCTAGTTTTTACCTTCTTAACAACACTATCAACAAGGCAGGTCCTACAGGCCCTAGTTTCTACCTTCTTAACAACACTATCAACAAGGCAGGTCCTACAGGCCCTAGTTTCTACCTTCTTAACAACACTATCAACAAGGCAGGTCCTACAGGCCCTAGTTTCTACCTTCTTAACAACACTATCAACAAGGCAGGTCCTACAGGCCCTAGTTTCTACCTTCTTAACAACACTATCAACAAGGCAGGTCCTACAGGCCCTAGTTTCTACCTTCTTAACAACACTATCAACAAGGCAGGTCCTACAGGCCCTAGTTTCTACCTTCTTAACAACACTATCAACAAGGCACGTCCTACAGGCCCTAGTTTCTGCCTTCTTAACAGCACTATCAACAAGGCAGGTCCTACAGGCCCTAGTTTCTACCTTCTTAACAACACTATCAACAAGGCAGGTCCTACAGGCCCTAGTTTCTACCTTCTTAACAGCACTATCAACAAGGCAGGTCCTACAGGCCCTAGTTTCTACCTTCTTAACAACACTATCAACAAGGCAGGTACTACAGGCCCTAGTTTCTACCTTCTTAACAACACTATCAACAAGGCAGGTCCTACAGGCCCTAGTTTATACCTTCTTAACAACACTATCAACAAGGCATGTCCTACAGGCCCTAGTTTCTACCTTCTTAACAGCACTATCAACAAGGCAGGTCCTACAGGCCCTAGTTTCTACCTTCTTAACAGCACTATCAACAAGGCAGGTCCTACAGGCCCTAGTTTCTACCTTCTTAACAACACTATCAACAAGGCAGGTCCTACAGGCCCTAGTTTCTACCTTCTTAACAACACTATCAACAAGGCAGGTCCTACAAGCCCTAGTTTCTACCTTCTTAACAACACTATCAACAAGGCAGGTCCTACAGGCCCTAGTTTTTACCTTCTTAACAGCACTATCAACAAGGCAGGTCCTACAGGCCCTAGTTTCTACCTTCTTAACAACACTATCAACAAGGCAGGTCCTACAGGCCCTAGTTTCTACCTTCTTAACAACACTATCAACAAGGCAGGTCCTACAGGCCCTAGTTTCTACCTTCTTAACAACACTATCAACAAGGCAGGTCCTACAGGCCCTAGTTTCTACCTTCTTAACAACACTATCAACAAGGCAGGTCCTACAGGCCCTAGTTTCTACCTTCTTAACAACACTATCAACAAGGCAGGTCCTACAGGCCCTAGTTTCTGCCTTCTTAACAGCACTATCAACAAGGCAGGTCCTACAGGCCCTAGTTTCTACCTTCTTAACAACACTATCAACAAGGCAGGTCCTACAGGCCCTAGTTTCTACCTTCTTAACAGCACTATCAACAAGGCAGGTCCTACAGGCCCTAGTTTCTACCTTCTTAACAACACTATCAACAAGGCAGGTACTACAGGCCCTAGTTTCTACCTTCTTAACAACACTATCAACAAGGCAGGTCCTACAGGCCCTAGTTTATACCTTCTTAACAACACTATCAACAAGGCATGTCCTACAGGCCCTAGTTTCTACCTTCTTAACAGCACTATCAACAAGGCAGGTCCTACAGGCCCTAGTTTCTACCTTCTTAACAGCACTATCAACAAGGCAGGTCCTACAGGCCCTAGTTTCTACCTTCTTAACAACACTATCAACAAGGCAGGTCCTACAGGCCCTAGTTTCTACCTTCTTAACAACAATATCAACAAGGCAGGTCCTACAAGCCCTAGTTTCTACCTTCTTAACAACACTATCAACAAGGCAGGTCCTACAGGCCCTAGTTTTTACCTTCTTAACAGCACTATCAACAAGGCAGGTCCTACAGGCCCTAGTTTCTACCTTCTTAACAACACTATCAACAAGGCAGGTCCTACAGGCCCTAGTTTCTACCTTCTTAACAACACTATCAACAAGGCAGGTCCTACAGGCCCTAGTTTCTACCTTCTTAACAACACTATCAACAAGGCAGGTCCTACAGGCCCTAGTTTTTACCTTCTTAACAACACTATCAACAAGGCAGGTCCTACAGGCCCTAGTTTCTACCTTCTTAACAACACTATCAACAAGGCAGGTCCTACAGGCCATAGTTTCTACCTTCTTAATAACACTATCAACAAGGCAGGTCCTACAGGCCCTAGTTTTGTCGCACCTAGACGAATGTTCAGTAGTGAGGTCAGGTGGCACAAAGAGGGACTTATAAAAATTACAATTGTCTCAGAACAGGGCAGCATGTCTGGCCCTTGAATGTACACGGAGAGCTAACATTAATAATATGCATGTCAATCTCTCATGGCTCAAAGTAGAGGAGAGATTGACTTCATCACTACCTGTTTTTGTGAGAAGTGTTGACATGCTGAATGTACCGAGCTGTCTGTTTAAACTACTAGCACACAGCTCAGACACCCATGAATACCCCACAAGACATGCCACCAGAGGTCTGTTTAAACTACTAGCACACAGCTCAGACACCCCATACATACCCCACAAGACATGCCACCAGAGGTCTGTTTAAACTACTAGCACACAGCTCAGACACCCATTCATAATCCCACAAGACATGCCACCAGAGGTCTGTTTAAACTACTAGCACACAGCTCAGACACCCATTCATAACCCCACAAGACATGCCACCAGAGGTCTGTTTAAACTACTAGCACACAGCTCAGACACCCATGAATACCCCACAAGACATGCCACCAGAGGTCTGTTTAAACTACTAGCACACAGCTCAGACACCCATTCATAATCCCACAAGACATGCCACCAGAGGTCTGTTTAAACTACTAGCACACAGCTCAGACACCCATTCATAACCCCACAAGACATGCCACCAGAGGTCTGTTTAAACTACTAACACACAGCTCAGACACCCATCCATAACCCCACAAGACATGCCACCAGAGGTCTGTTTAAACTACTAGCACACAGCTCAGACACCCATTCATACCCCACAAGACATGCCACCAGAGGTCTGTTTAAACTACTATCACACAGCTCAGACACCCATTCATAACCCCACAAGACATGCCACCAGAGGTCTCTTCACAGTCCCCAAGTCCAGAGTAGACTATGGGAGGCGCACAGTACTACATAGAGCCATGACTACATGGAACTCTATTCCACAGTACTACATAGAGCCATGACTACATGGAACTCTATTCCACAGTACTACATAGAGCCATGACTACATGGAACTCTATTCCACAGTACTACATAGAGCCATGACTACATGGAACTCTATTCCACAGTACTACATAGAGCCATGACTACATGGAACTCTATTCCACAGTACTACATAGAGCCATGACTACATGGAACTCTATTCCACAGTACTACATAGAGCCATGACTACATGGAACTCTATTCCACAGTACTACATAGAGCCATGACTACATGGAACTCTATTCCACAGTACTACATAGAGCCATGACTACATGGAACTCTATTCCACAGTACTACATAGAGCCATGACTACATGGAACTCTATTCCACAGAACTACATAGAGCCATGACTACATGGAACTCTATTCCACAGTACTACATAGAGCCATGACTACATGGAACTCTATTCCACAGTACTATATAGAGCCATGACTACATAGAACTCTATTCCACAGTATTACATAGAGCCATGACTACATGGAACTCTATTCCACAGTACTACATAGAGCCATGACTACATGGAACTCTATTCCACAGTGCTACATAGAGCCATGACTACATGGAACTCTATTCCACAGAACTACATAGAGCCATGACTACATGGAACTCTATTCCACAGTATTACATAGAGCCATGACTAAATGGAACTCTATTCCACAGTACTACATAGAGCCATGACTAAATGGAACTCTATTCCACAGAACTACATAGAGCCATGACTACATGGAACTCTATTCCACAGTACTACATAGAGCCATGACCACATGGAACTCTATTCCACAGTACTACATAGAGCCATGACTACATGGAACTCTATTCCACAGTACTACATAGAGCCATGACTACATGGAACTCTATTCCACAGTACTACATAGAGCCGTGACTACATGGAACTCTATTCCACAGTACTACATAGAGCCGTGACTACATGGAACTCTATTCCACAGTACTACATAGAGCCATGACTACATGGAACTCTATTCCACAGTACTACATAGAGCCATGACTACATGGAACTCTATTCCACAGTACTACATAGAGCCATGACTACATGGAACTCTATTCCACAGTACTACATAGAGCCATGACTACATGGAACTCTATTCCACAGTACTACATAGAGCCATGACTACATGGAACTCTATTCCACAGAACTACATAGAGCCATGACTACATGGAACTCTATTCCACAGAACTACATAGAGCCATGACTACATGGAACTCTATTCCACAGTACTACATAGAGCCATGACTACATGGAACTCTATTCCACATCAGGTAACTGATGTAGCAGTAGAATCAGATTAAAAAAAACAGATAGAAATACCTTATCGAACAGCAGTGACACACACACAGGATAACACACATTTTGTTTTGTTTTTACCAGGCAAAAGAACAACCTCGTATTTTCAATGACAGCCTAGGAACAGTGGGTTAACTGCCTTGTTCAGGGGCAGAACAACATATTTTTACCTTGTCAGCTCAGGGATTTGATTTAGCAACCGTTTGGGTTACTAGTCCAACGCTCTAACCACTAGGCTTCCTGCCACCCCACATGATATCACATGCACTCTACACACATGACAACACATGCACTCTACACACATGATAACACATGCACTCTACACACATGACAACACATGCACTCTACACACATGACAACACATGCACTCTACACACATGATAACACATGCACTCTACACACATGACAACACATACACTCTACACACATGACAACACATGCACTCTACACACATGACAACACATGCACTCTACACACATGATAACACATGCACTCTACACACATGACAACACATGCACTCTACACACATGACAACACATGCACTCTACACACATGACAACACATGCACTCTACACACATGATAACACATGCACTCTACACACATGATAACACATGCACTCTACACACATGATAACACATGCACTCTACACACATGATAACACATGCACTCTAGTGTAGATATATGGTATTTGAGTAGTGGCCTGAGGGAAGACACTTAATGTGTTGTGAAAAGTGTTATGAAATGTAATGTCATGTAATATTTAAGATTTTATATATGGTGGGTTGTGAAAGTATTCACCCCCCTTGGCATTTTTCATGTGTTGTTGTCTTACAACTTGGAATTAAAATGATGGGGGGGTTTGTATCATTTGATTTACATAACATGATTTACATAACATGCCTACCACTTTGAAGATGCAAAATATTTTTTATTGTGAAACAAACAAGAAATAAGACAAAAAACAGAACTTGAGCGTGCATAACTATTCACCCCCAAAGACCAATACTTTGCAGAGCCACCTTTTGCAGCAATTACAGCTGCAAGTCTCTTGGGTTATGTCTCTATAAGCTTGGCACATCTAGCTACTGGGATGTTTGCCCATTCTTCAAGGCAAAACTGCTCCAGCTCCGTCAAGTTGGATGGGTTCCGCTGGTGTACAGCAATCTTTAAGTCATACCACAGATTCTCAATTGGATTGAGGTCTAGGCTTTGACTAGGCCATTCCAAGACATTTAAATGTTTCCCCTTAAACCACTCGAGTGTTGCTTTAGCAGTATGCTTAGGGCCACTATCCGTCTGGAAGGTGAACCTCCATCCCAGTCTCATATCTCTGGAATACTGAAACAGATTTCCATCAATAATTTATTTAGAGACATCCATTATTCCTTCAATTCTGACCAGTTTCCCAATCCCTGCTGATGAAAAACTTCCCCACAACATGATGCTGCCACCACCATGCTTCACTGTGGGGATGGTATTCTCAGGGTGATGAGAGGTGTTTGGGTTTACGCCAAACGTAGCGTTTACCTTGATGGCCAAGAAACTCAATTTTAGTCTCATCTGACCAGAGTACCTTCTTACATGTGTTTGGGGAGTCTCCCACATGCCTTTTGGCGAACACCAAATGTGTTTGCTTATATATTTTTTTCAGCAATGGCTTTTTTCAGGCCACTCTTCGTAAAGCCCAGCTCTGTGGAGTGAAGGGTTTGAAGTGGTCATATGGACAGATACTCCAATCTCCGCTGTGGAGCTTTGCAGCTCCTTCAGGGTTATCTTTGGTCTCTTTGTTGCCTCTCTGATTAATGCCGTCCTTGACTGGTCCATGAGTTTTGGTGGGCGGCCCTCTCTTGGCAGGTTTGTTGTGGTGCCATATTCTTTTCATTTTTTAGTAATGGATTTAATGGTGCTCTGTGGGATTTTCAAAGTTTCTGATATTGTTTTATAACCCAACTCTGATCTGTACTTCTGCACAACTTTGTCCCTGACCTGTTTGAAGAGCTCCTTGGTCTTCATGGTGCCGCTTGCTTGGTGGCGGCCCTTGCTTAGTGGTGTTGCAGACTCTGGGGCCTTTCAGAACAGGTTTATATATACAGAGATCATGTGACAGATCATGCAACACTTATATTGCACACAGGTGGACATTATTTAACTAATTACGTGACTTCTGAAGGTAATTGTTTGCACCATATCTTATTTAGGGGCTTCATAGCAAAGGGGGTGAATACATGCTGTATGCAGGCACCACTTTTCCCTTTTTCAATTTTTGAATTTTTTTAAACAAGTTTTTTTTTCCATTTCACTTCACCATTTTGGACTATTTTGTGTATGTCTATTACATGAAATACAAATACAAAACCATTTAAATTACAGGTTGTAATGCAACAAAATAGGAAAAACATCAAGGGGGATGAATACTTTTGCAAGGCACTGTAGCTGCCTTAATGTTGCTGGACCCCAGGAAGAGTAGCTGCTGTCTTGGTGGGAACTAACAGGGATCCTTATTAAACCCCAGGAAGAGTAGCTGCTGTCTTGGTGGGAACTAACGGGGATCCTTATTAAACCTTGGGAAGAGTAGCTGCTGTCTTGGTGGGAACTAACAGGGATCCTTATTAAACCCCAGGAAGAGTAGCTGCTGTCTTGGTGGGAACTAACGGGGATCCTTATTAAACCTTGGGAAGAGTAGCTGCTGTCTTGGTGGGAACTAACGGGGATCCTTATTAAACCTTAGGAAGAGTAGCTGCTGTCTTGGTGGGAACTAACAGGGATCCTTATTAAACCTTAGGAAGAGTAGCTGCTGTCTTGGTGGGAGCTAACGGGGATCCTTATTAAACCCCAGGAAGAGTAGCTGCTGTCTTGGTTGGAACTAACAGGGATCCTTATTAAACCTTAGGAAGAGTAGCTGCTGTCTTGGTGGGAACTAACGGGGATCCTTATTAAACCTTAGGAAGAGTAGCTGCTGTCTTGGTGGGAACTAACGGGGATCCTTATTAAACCCCAGGAAGAGTAGCTGCTGTCTTGGTTGGAACTAACAGGGATCCTTATTAAACCTTAGGAAGAGTAGCTGCTGTCTTGGTGGGAACTAACGGGGATCCTTATTAAACCTTAGGAAGAGTAGCTGCTGTCTTGGTGGGAACTAACAGGGATCCTTATTAAACCTTAGGAAGAGTAGCTGCTGTCTTGGTGGGAACTAACGGGGATCCTTATTAAACCCCAGGAAGAGTAGCTGCTGTCTTGTTGGGAACTAATGGGGATCCTTATTAAACCTTAGGAAGAGTATCTGCTGTCTTGGTGGGAACTAACGGGGATCCTTATTAAACCTTAGGAAGAGTAGCTGCTGTCTTGGTGGGAACTAACGGGGATCCTTATTAAACCCCAGGAAGAGAAGCTGCATTCACTGTATAGGCTATCTCCAGTGAATATAGAGCTCCTATAGTCAGTTTCACTGTATAGGAAATCTACAGTGAATATAGTGCTCCTATAGTCAGTTTCACTGTATAGGAAATCGCCAGTGAATATAGTGCTCCTATAGTCAGTTTCACTGTATAGGCTATCTCCAGTGAATATAGTGCTCCTATAGTCAGTTTCACTGTATAGGAAATCTCCAGTGAATATAGTGCTCCTATAGTCAGTTTCACTGTATAGGCTATCTCCAGTGAATATAGTGCTCCTATAGTCAGTTTCACTGTATAGGCTATCTCCAGTGAATATAGTGCTCCTATAGTCAGTTTCACTGTATAGGAAATCTCCAGTGAATATAGTGCTCCTATAGTCAGTTTCACTGTATAGGAAATCGCCAGTGAATATAGTGCTCCTATAGTCAGTTTCACTGTATAGGCTATCTCCAGTGAATATAGTGCTCCTATAGTCAGTTTCACTGTATAGGAAATCTCCAGTGAATATAGTGCTCCTATAGTCAGTTTCACTGTATAGGCTATCTCCAGTGAATATAGTGCTCCTATAGTCAGTTTCACTGTATAGGCTATCTCCAGTGAATATAGTGCTCCTATAGTCAGTTTCACTGTATAGGAAATCTCCAGTGAATATAGTGCTCCTATAGTCAGTTTCACTGTATAGGAAATCTCCAGTGAATATAGTGCTCCTATAGTCAGTTTCACTGTATAGGAAATCTCCAGTGAATATAGTGCTCCTATAGTCAGTTTCACTGTATATGAAATATCCAGTGAATATAGTGCTCCTATAGTCAGTTTCACTGTATAGGAAATCTCCAGTGAATATAGTGCTCCTACAGTCAGTTTCACTGTATAGGAAATCTCCAGTGAATATAGTGCTCCTATAGTCAGTTTCACTGTATAGGAAATCTCCAGTGAATATAGTGCTCCTATAGTCAGTTTCACTGTATAGGCTATCTCCAGTGAATATAGTGCTCCTATAGTCAGTTTCACTGTATAGGAAATCTCCAGTGAATATAGTGCTCCTATAGTCAGTTTCACTGTATAGGAAATCTCCAGTGAATATAGTGCTCCTATAGTCAGTTTCACTGTATAGGTTATCTCCAGTGAATATAGTGCTCCTATAGTCAGTTTCACTGTATAGGCTATCTCCAGTGAATATAGTGCTCCTATAGTCAGTTTCACTGTATAGGAAATCTCCAGTGAATATAGTGCTCCTATAGTCAGTTTCACTGTATAGGCTATCTCCAGTGAATATCGTGCTCCTATAGTCAGTTTCACTGTATAGGAAATCTCCAGTGAATATAGTGCTCCTATAGTCAGTTTCACTGTATAGGCTATCTCCAGTGAATATAGTGCTCCTATAGTCAGTTTCACTGTATAGGCAATCTCCAGTGAATATAGTGCTCCTATAGTCAGTTTCACTGTATAGGCTATCTCCAGTGAATATAGTGCTCCTATAGTCAGTTTCACTGTATAGGCTATCTCCAGTGAATATCGTGCTCCTATAGTCAGTTTCACTGTATAGGAAATCTCCAGTGAATATAGTGCTCCTATAGTCAGTTTCACTGTAAAGGCTATCTCCAGTGAATATAGTGCTCCTATAGTCAGTTTCACTGTATAGGCTATCTCCAGTGAATATAGTGCTCCTCTAGTCAGTTTCACTGTATAGGCTATCTCCAGTGAATATAGTGCTCCTCTAGTCAGTTTCACTGTATAGGAAATCTCCAGTGAATATAGTGCTCCTATAGTCAGTTTCACTGTATAGGCTATCTCCAGTGAATATAGTGCTCCTCTAGTCAGTTTCACTGTATAGGCTATCTCCAGTGAATATCGTGCTCCTATAGTCAGTTTCACTGTATAGGAAATCTCCAGTGAATATAGTGCTCCTATAGTCAGTTTCACTGTAAAGGCTATCTCCAGTGAATATAGTGCTCCTATAGTCAGTTTCACTGTATAGGAAATCTCCAGTGAATATAGTGCTCCTATAGTCAGTTTCACTGTATATGCTATCTCCAGTGAATATAGTGCTCCTATAGTCAGTTTCACTGTATAGGCTATCTCCAGTGAATATAGTGCTCCTATAGTCAGTTTCACTGTATAGGAAATCTCCAGTGAATATCGTGCTCCTATAGTCAGTTTCACTGTATAGGAAATCTCCAGTGAATATAGTGCTCCTATAGTCAGTTTCACTGTATAGGAAATCTCCAGTGAATATTTTCTTACATTTTATTTAACCTTTATTCATACAGGTTTTTCTCATTGAGATAACATCTCTTTTCCAAGAGAGACCTGGTCCAATAGCAGCAGGGGGAACAACGTTTCAGACAAAACAACTAACATACACTAACACAACATTAAACAAAACTATAGACACTCATACAGTACACCAATTACATTTTACGTTAAAAAACACACAAGTCTTGACTAAAAAACAGCTGTTCTAAAGACAATTACACTCTTCTATGATATATACATTGATCAAGTGTTTAAACTCCACCAACGAAACTAGATCATCACATTTTAAAATGTTCAGGAGAGAATTCCAGGACCACAGAGCTGAGTAACTAAAACTATTTCTACCATGACCAGTTCTGATTTTTGGTACTGTTAGAAGCAAATCAGAATGGGACCGTAATTGATATTTATTTACCGACCTAAATGGCATTTTACCCAATTTGGCCTTTTAAATCAGTGTATACCAGTGTTTAAGCCTACAATATGGCCTTATAAATCAGTGTATACCAGTGTTTAAGCCTACAATATGGCCTTATAAATCAGTGTATACCAGTGTTTAAGCCCAAGCAAAGTCAATGACGACCAGCCAACATGCACAGTGAAGCTCAGCTTGTCATCAACCCACACACCCAAATATTTGTACACTTTAACTTGCTCTATAGTATGTCCATCCAATGTAGCAATGACATGATTAGTAACATGCCTGGCATTTGAAAATACCATGCATTTTGTTTTACCCAAATTTAGAACCAGCTTTAAATCATACAGATTCTGTTGTATGATGCTAAATGCTCTTTGGGAATTTTCAAAAGCTAAAGATAAACTATAGTGCTTCTACACTCAGTTTCACTTTATATGTAAATGAGATATTTCTGTATTTCATTTTCAATACATTTGCAAAAAAAATAAACAACACGTTTTCTCTTTGTTATTACGGGGTATTGTGTTGTGTTACAGCCTGAATTTAAAATGGATTAAATAGAATAATATAATTCTCACCCATCTACACACAATACCCCATATTGACAAAGCGAATTACAGAAATATATCATTTACATAAGTATTCACACCCCTGAGTCAATACATGTTAGAATCACCTTTGGCAGCGATTACAGCTTGTACACCTGGATTATACTATAAAAATTTGCACGTTATTATTTTTTACAATTATTCAAGCTCTGTCAAGTTGGTTGTTGATCCATGCAAGACAGCCATTTTTCAAGACTTGCCATAGATTTTAAAGCCGATCTAACTAGGCCACTCAAGAACATTTAACGTTGTCTTGGTAAGCAACTCCAATGTATTTGGCCTTGTGATTTAAGTTATTGTCCTGCTCTGACGAAGGTCGTGAGGCAGATACGTAAAGCTTATTAAAGAGCAGTGATACTATCCAGAGCAGTGATACTATCAAGAGCAGTGATACTATCAAGAGCAGTGATACTATCAAGAGCAGTGATACTATCAAGAGCAGTGGTACTATCCAGAGCAGTGATACTATCCAGACTAGTGATACTATCAAGAGCAGTGATACTATCAAGAGCAGTGATACTATCAAGAGCAGTGATACTATCAAGAGCAGTGATACTATCAAGAGCAGTGATACTATCAAGAGCAGTGATACTATCCAGAGCAGTGATACTATCAAGAGCAGTGATACTATCAAGAGCAGTGATACTATCCAGAGCAGTGATACTATCCAGAGCAGTGATACTATCCAGAGCAGTGATACTATCAAGAGCAGTGATACTATCAAGAGCAGTGATACTATCCAGAGCAGTGATACTATCAAGAGCAGTGATACTATCAAGAGCAGTGATACTATCAAGAGCAGTGATACTATCCAGAGCAGTGATACTATCCAGAGCAGTGATACTATCAAGAGCAGTGATACTATCCAGAGCAGTGATACTATCCAGAGCAGTGATACTATCAAGAGCAGTGATACTATCCAGAGCAGTGATACTATCAAGAGCAGTGATACTATCAAGAGCAGTGATACTATCCAGAGCAGTGATACTATCCAGAGCAGTGATACTATCAAGAGCAGTGATACTATCCAGAGCAGTGATACTATCCAGAGCAGTGATACTATCAAGAGCAGTGATACTATCAAGAGCAGTGATACTATCCAGAGCAGTGATACTATCCAGAGCAGTGATACTATCCAGAGCAGTGATACTATCAAGAGCAGTGATACTATCCAGAGCAGTGATACTATCCAGAGCAGTGATACTATCCAGAGCAGTGATACTATCCAGAGCAGTGATACTATCCAGAGCAGTGATACTATCCAGAGCAGTGATACTATCCAGAGCAGTGATACTATCAAGAGCAGTGATACTATCCAGAGCAGTGATACTATCCAGAGCAGTGATACTATCCAGAGCAGTGATACTATCCAGAGCAGTGATACTATCAAGAGCAGTGATACTATCCAGAGCAGTGATACTATCCAGAGCAGTGTGCGAGTTTCTTCTTTTTTTCTCAGGTTATTGTCCTGCTGAAAGGTGAATTCAAGCAGACTGTAACAGGCTTTCCTCTAGGAGTTTGGCTGTCCTTTTCTCTATTCTGTTTATTTTTTATCCTAAAACACTCCCTAGTCCTTCCTGATGACAAGCATACCCACAACATGATGAAGGCACCACCATGCTTGAAATTATGAATAGTGACACGCAGTGTGTTGTGTTGTGTTGGATTGGCCCACAACATAATGACACATTTTGTACAGTATTATTTAAGTGCCTTATTGCAAACAGGATGTTTTGGAATATTTTAATTCGATACAGGCTTTCTTCTTTTCAGTCTGTCAGTTTAGTATTGTGGAGTAACTACAATGTGGTTGATCCATCCTCAGTTTTCTCTTATCACAGCCATTAAACTCCGACAACTGAGTTAGGAAGGACGCCTGTATCTTTGTAGTGACTGGGTGTATTGATAAACCATCCAAAGTGTAATTAATAACTTCACCATGCTCAAAGGGATATTCAATGTCTGTTTTTATTTTATTTTTACCCATCTACAAATAGGTGTCCTTTGCGAGGCATTCAAAAACCTCCTTGATCTTCGTGGTTGAATCTGTGTCTGAAATTCTTATTGACTCAAGAGATTTCAGCTTTTCATTTCAAATTCACTTGTAAAATGTATAAGAATTCCACTTCATGGAGTATTGTGTGTCGGTCGGTGACACAAAATCTCAGGCTGTATCTCAACAAAATGTGGAGAAAGTCAAAGGGTGTGAACACTTCCTGAAGTCACTGTATTATTTAATCTTGGCTCTTGTTTTCTATGAGAAACAAAGAAAAAGGGACGTTTAGTTTAGGTTTAGGTTTAGTTTAGGTTTAGGTTTAGGTTTAGTTTAGGTTTAGGTTTAGTTTAGGTTTAGTTTAGTTTAGGTTTAGGTTTAGGTTTAGTTTAGGTTTAGGTTTAGGTTTAGTTTAGTTTAGGTTTAGGTTTAGTTTAGTTTAGGTTTAGTTTAGGTTTTATTTTAGTTTAGGTTTAGGTTTAGTTTAGTTTAGGTTTAGTTTAGGTTTAGGTTTAGGTTTAGGTTTAGTTTAGTTTAGGTTTAGTTTAGGTTTAGTTTAGTTTAGGTTTAGGTTTAGTTTAGTTTAGGTTTAGTTTAGGTTTAGGTTTAGGTTTAGTTTAGTTTAGGTTTAGTTTAGGTTTAGTTTAGTTTAGGTTTAGGTTTTGGTTTAGGTTTAGGTTTAGTTTAGGTTTAGGTTTAGTTTAGGTTTAGGTTTAGGTTTAGGTTTTGGTTTAGGTTTAGGTTTAGGTTTAGTTTAGTTTAGGTTTAGGTTTAGTTTAGTTTAGGTTTAGTTTAGGTTTAGGTTTAGGTTTAGGTTTAGTTTAGTTTAGGTTTAGTTTAGGTTTAGTTTAGTTTAGGTTTAGGTTTAGGTTTAGGTTTAGTTTAGTTTAGGTTTAGTTTAGGTTTAGGTTTAGGTTTAGTTTAGTTTAGGTTTAGTTTAGGTTTAGTTTAGTTTAGGTTTAGGTTTAGGTTTTGGTTTAGGTTTAGGTTTAGGTTTTATTTATTTGCACCAAAGAAAATAAGTGATAGACCACAATACAGATGAAAAGAAACACTACTAAAATAAACTGTGTGCAGGTTGGAAGCTGATATAAAAACCACACTACAAAAAAAACAACTATATACAATATATAAGTACAAAAATAAAAAAGGTTTGTTGTACCAGATAACAAAACCCACTAATCATAAATGTACAAATGAACCAATCAATATATGTTTTGTTTAACTGTGTTTGTGCATGTACCCCAGTTTGGGCATACCTGTGATAGAGAATTGAGGTGTGGCAGTGGGGAGGGTGAAGGTTGTCACAGTGTCCTGTGTTATATAGATGGATTTCAGAATTAACCTGGAAGAATCCATAGAAGGGTTTAGGTGAACTGTCTGGGAGGTACGTATGAGTATTTGTAGATGAAAATGCATAATTGGCGTACATTAATGTTGTAAATAGACAAGATATTGAGTTTCTTAAACAAAGGTGCAGATGGAGCCAGGTATTTAGAGGGAGGTGACTAGTCCTGCAAATGTAATTTGTTTGATGTGTAATTTGTGTAGGTAGGAGGAGGCTTATGTACTGGCCCAGACAATATTACACTAAATGAGGTAAGAGTAAATTAAGCCATAGTAAAGAGTAAGGAAGCAAGCCTGATGATACCAACAAATTTCCCTCACGTTGCTGCAGACAAATTGAATGGGATCTTTCCAAGATAACCTTTCAACTCTGAGGAATCTAGTGGATGTCACTTGTTCCATTTCATTCCCACCAATTGAAATTCTAGCCACTTTTGTTGTTGCAATAATTCTTATTCTTACTAGTGAATACAATAAAGTTTGATTTTTTTTAAACATTTGTTTTTCTGGAACCATTCAGAAAATGTTATGTATGGGCTAGTGTATGGGCTAGTGTATGGGCTAGTGTATGGGCTAGTGTATGGACTAGTGTATGGGCTAGTGTATGGGCTAGTGTATGGGCTAGTGTATGGGCTAGTGTATGGGCTAGTGTATGGACTAGTGTATGGGCTAGTGTATGGGCTAGTGTATGGGCTAGTGTATGGGCTAGTGTATTGGCTAGTGTATGGACTAGTGTATGGACTAGTGTATGGGCTAGTGTATGGACTAGTGTATGGACTAGTGTATGGGCTAATGTATGGGCTAGTGTATGGGCTAGTGTATGGGCTAGTGTATGGACTAGTGTATGGGCTAGTGTATGGACTAGTGTATGGACTAGTGTATGGGCTAATGTATGGGCTAGTGTATGGACTAGTGTATGGGCTAGTGTATGGACTAGTGTATGGGCTAGTGTATGGGCCAGTGTATGGGCTAGTGTATGGACTAGTGTATGGGCTAGTGTATGGACTAGTGTATGGGCTAGTGTATGGGCTAGTGTATGGGCTAGTGTATGGGCTAGTGTATTGGCTAGTGTATGGACTAGTGTATGGACTAGTGTATGGGCTAGTGTATGGACTAGTGTATGGACTAGTGTATGGGCTAATGTATGGGCTAGTGTATGGGCTAGTGTATGGGCTAGTGTATGGACTAGTGTATGGGCTAGTGTATGGACTAGTGTATGGACTAGTGTATGGGCTAATGTATGGGCTAGTGTATGGACTAGTGTATGGGCTAGTGTATGGACTAGTGTATGGGCTAGTGTATGGGCCAGTGTATGGGCTAGTGTATGGGCTAGTGTATGGGCTAATGTATGGGCTAGTGTATGGGCTAGTGTATGGGCTAGTGTATGGACTAGTGTATGGGCTAGTGTATGGACTAGTGTATGGGCTAATGTATGGGCTAGTGTATGGGCTAGTGTATGGGCTAGTGTATGGACTAGTGTATGGGCAAGTGTATGGACTAGTATATGGGCTAGTGTATGGGCTAGTGTATGGGCTAGTGTATGGGCTAGTGTATGGACTAGTGTATGGGCTAGTGTAGGGACTAGTGTATGGACTAGTGTATGGGCTAGTGTATGGACTAGTGTATGGGCTAGTGTGTGGGCTAGTGTATGGGCTAGTGTATGGACTAGTGTATGGGCTAGTGTATGGACTAGTGTATGGGCTAGTGTATGGGCAACATTCATAGTATCCATACAATGCTTATGAATGTTATTTCCTTTGTGACATACTGTATTAAACTGACTCGTTCCTAGTGAATACATGATGACCAGACAGAACTCCAGTGAATGTTATGAGAGTTGAATCAATGTTGTTTCCTCTATAACAGATTGGCGCGTCCCTCTCAGGGTGCTGTCGTTAAACTATTCTACTAGTAACTTTCAGCTAGCCTTAATCCCGTCACATCTTCTTTGGGACGGACCCAGAAGAAAAGGAGATTATGTTGTTGTAGTTTGGCCATCCCTGGCCTGGCTATCAGTGTTGTATTCTCCATCATAATCCTCTTGTGTTAAAACCATTGAAATAGATTGCCTTGCCGGTCCACTAATCATAGCACATTCATTTGAATGGGGACGACTGCTCTAGTAATTCTATGTCTAAAGTTCAGACAATCCCTCCCACAGGACAAAGCTGCCTGGGCCACTGTGACTAGAGGACTCTTCGGCCTGGCTACAGAGAAGACAACACTGTCAAATAGTAATGCTAGGATTCCTTAAAGGAGCAATCTGGGATTCCTACATACATTTTTAGGCATTTAAAAATATACCCATATATTCTTGAAGAATATAACTTAGAAATGCCTCATGAGCTTAGTTCAACTGTCGTATCCCATCAGAACCCACAATACTCTTATATTTGTAAATAATGTAATTGTAAACAAATTCTGTATAACTGCAGATTTCTCCTTCAACATATTATGATTTGCCAACTGCAATGGACATGGTTACTGTACACAGCACAATGGTTAGGGTTACTATGGTTACTGTACACAGCACAATGGTTAGGGTTACTATGGTTACTGTAGACAGCACAATGGTTATGGTTACTATGGTTACTGTACACAGCACAATGGTTATGGTTACTATGGTTACTGTACACAGCACAATGGTTATGGTTACTATGGTTACTGTACACAGCACAATGGTTATGGTTACTATGGTTACTGTACACAGCACAATGGTTATGGTTACTATGGTTACTGTACACAGCACAATGGTTATGGTTACTATGGTTACTGTACACAGCACAATGGTTATGGGTACTATGGTTACTGTAGACAGCACAATGGTTAGGGTTACTATGGTTACTGTACACAGCACAATGGTTATGGTTACTATGGTTACTGTACACAGCACAATGGTTATGGGTACTATGGTTACTGTAGACAGCACAATGGTTAGGGTTACTATGGTTACTGTACACAGCACAATGGTTATGGTTACTATGGTTACTGTACACAGCACAATGGTTATGGTTACTATGGTTACTGTACACAGCACAATGGTTATGGTTACTATGGTTACTGTACACAGCACAATGGTTAGGGTTACTATGGTTACTGTACACAGCACAATGGTTATGGGTACTATGGTTACTGTAGACAGCACAATGGTTAGGGTTACTATGGTTACTGTACACAGCACAATGGTTATGGTTACTATGGTTACTGTACACAGCACAATGGTTATGGGTACTATGGTTACTGTAGACAGCACAATGGTTAGGGTTACTATGGTTACTGTACACAGCACAATGGTTATGGTTACTATGGTTACTGTACACAGCACAATGGTTATGGTTACTATGGTTACTGTACACAGCACAATGGTTATGGGTACTATGGTTACTGTAGACAGCACAATGGTTAGGGTTACTATGGTTACTGTACACAGCACAATGGTTATGGTTACTATGGTTACTGTAGACAGCACAATGGTTAGGGTTACTATGGTTACTGTACACAGCACAATGGTTATGGGTACTATGGTTACTGTAGACAGCACAATGGTTAGGGTTACTATGGTTACTGTACACAGCACAATGGTTATGGTTACTATGGTTACTGTAGACAGCACAATGGTTAGGGTTACTATGGTTACTGTACACAGCACAATGGTTATGGTTACTATGGTTACTGTACACAGCACAATGATTATGGTTACTATGGTTACTGCACATAGCACAATGGTTATATTACTATGGTTACTGTACACATCACTATGGTTACTGTACACAGCACGATGGTTATGGTTACTATGCTTACTGTACACAGCACAATGGTTATGGTTACTATGGTTACTGTACACAGCACAATGGTTATGGTTACTGTACACCTCACTATGGTTACTGTACACAGCACAATGGTTATGGTTGCTATGGTTACTGTACACCGCAGAACGGTTATGGTTACTATGGTTACTGCACATAGCACAATGGTTATGGTTACTGTACACAGCAGAATGGTTATGGTTACTGTACACAGCAGAATGGTTATGGTTACTATGGTTACTGCACATATCACAATGGTTATGTTACTATGGTTACTGCACACAGCACAATGGCCTCTCAGTACTAGTACTACTTGCCAGTTTTGTCAGCTCTGCTCCGTATCTAACCCAGAATGTTTTCCCCCTTTAAGTTACAATGACATCGGACATTATTCATGCCTTAAGATCCAGTACTTGGTGAAATGTGTAATCATTACAGTGCAGTACAGAGCTCTGCTGTGCTCCAGAGGAGAGGGGCGTATGTCCCAAATGGAACCCTATTCCCTATATAGTGCACTACTTTTGACCAAATGGCACCCTATTCCCCTATTTAGTGCACTACTTTTGACCATGGCCCATAGGTAATAAGTAGGGAATAAGGTTCTATTTGGGACACAGCCTAGAAGACATGAAGTGCTACTCCATGTAACTGGGTATTTAATGGCTCCACGTCCCCCAGCTGCATGGGACCCTGGCAGAGTATAGGTTGTAGCTGGGGCTAGGGCCGGGCACGGGGATAGGGTATAGGTTGTAGCTGGGAACAGGGCCGGCCCGGGGCTAGGGTATAGGTTGTAGCTGGGAACAGGGCCGGGCACGGGGATAGGGTATAGGTTGTAGCTGGGAACAGGGCCGGCCCGGGGCTAGGGTATAGGTTGTAGCTGGGGCCGGTGCCGGGCACGTGGCTAGGGTATAGGTTGTAGCTTGGGCCAGGGTCGGGCACGGGGCTAGGGTATAGGTTGTAGCTGGGAACAGGGCCGGGCACGGGGCTAGGGTATAGGTTGTAGCTGGGGCCAGGGCTGGGGGCTGAGTTATAGGGCTGCGGTATAGGGCTGGGGTATAGGGCTGGTGGCTGAGGTATAGGGCTGGGGGCTGAGGTATAGGGCTGAGGTATAGGGCTGGGGGCTGAGGTATAGGGCTGGGGGCTGAGATATAGGGCTGAGGTATAGGGCTGGGAGCTGAGGTATATGGCTGAGGGCTGAGGTATAGGGCTGAGGGATAGGGCTGAAGGATAGGGCTGGAGGCAGAGGTATAGGGCTGAGGGCTGAGGTATAGGGCTGAGGGATAGGGCTGGAGGCAGAGGTATAGGGCTGGGGGCTGAGGTATAGTGCTGTGTTATAAGGTTGAGGTATAGGGTTGGGGGCTGGGGACTGAGATATAGGGCTTAGGTATAGGGCTGAGGGCTGAGGTATAGGGCTGGGGGCTGAGGTATAGGGCTGTGTTTTATGGCTGAGTTATATGGTTGGGGGCTGGGGGCTGAGATATAGGGCTGAGGTATAGAGCTGGGGGATAGGGCTGGGGGCTGTGTTTTAGGGCTGAGTTATATGGTTGGGGGAGGGGGCTGGGGGCTGAGGTATAGGGCTGAGGGCTGAGGTATAGGGCTGATATAGGGCTGAGGTATAGGGCTGGGGGCTGAGGTATAGGGCTGAGGTATAGGGCCGGGGGCTGAGATATAGGGCTGTGTTATAGGGTTGAGGTATAGGGCTGGAGGCTGAGATATAGGGCTGAGGTATAGGGCCGGTGGCTGAGGTATAGGACTGGGGGCTGAGGTATAGTACTGGGGGCTAAGGTATAGGGCTGAGGTATAGGGCTGGGGCTGAGGTATAGGGCTGGGGCTGAGGTACAGGGCTGGGGGCTGAGGTATAGGGCTGGGGGCTGAGGTATAGGGCTGGGGCTGAGGTATAGGGCTGGGGCTGAGGTATAGGGCTGGGGGCTGAGGTATAGGGCTGGGGCTGAGGTATAGGGCTGGGGCTGAGGTATAGGGCTGGGGGCTGAGGGATAGGGCTGGGGCTGAGGTATAAGGCTGGGGCTGAGGTATAGGGCTGGGGCTGAGGTATAGGGCTGAGATATATGGCTGGGGGCTGAGGTATAGGGCTGAGGTATAGGGCTGGGGCTGAGGTATAAGGCTGAGATATATGGCTGGGGGCTGAGGTATAGGGCTGGGGGCTAAGGTATAGGGCTGGGGCTGAGGTATAGGGCTGAGGTATAGGGCTGGGGGCTAAGGTATAGGACTGAGGTATAGGGCTGGGTCTGAGGTATAGGGCTGAGGTATAGGGCTGAGGTATAGGGCTGGGGCTGAGATATAGGGCTGAGGGCTGAGGTATAGGGCTGAGGGCTGAGGTATAGGGCTGAGGTATAGGGCTGAGGGCTGAGGTATAGGGCTGGGGCTGAGGTATAGGGCTGGGGCTGAGGTATAGGGCTGAGGGCTGAGGTATAGGGCTGGGGCTGAGGTATAGGGCTGGGGCTGAGGTATAGGGCTGAGGGCTGAGGTATAGGGCTGAGGGCTGAGGTATAGGGCTGAGGGCTGAGGTATAGGAAGGAAGGGAGGCATTCAGGCAGGACAGTGAGAGACTGAGGCAGGTGGGTAAGACAGGGCGGGAGGCAGACCGGCAGGCAGGGAGACAGGCAAGCATACAGGTAGAGCAGGGCAGTGAGAGAGGGAGGCAGGTAGGCAGGGCAGGGCAGGGAGAGAGGGAGGGAGGGAGGCAGGTAGGCAGGGTAGGACAGGGAGAGCGGGAGGCAGGGAGACAGGACAGAGCACAGAGGCTGGACATGGAGGGAGAGAGGCAGGCAGTGAAGTGTAATGCTGTGTTCTATGTTTAACTCTGCTGCTGTGAATAACTAGAGATCCTGTATGCATGCATGCCTTGCTTCAACCCGGCCTGGTTAACACTGGCTGGACCTCCTTGTCCCAGCTATAGCAGAGTCAGGCTAAAAATACTGGCTTCGGCTTACAGTGGATTGGTGTTGCCAGCCACTCACAAACTGACAGTGTGAAACCTTTGACTGAATGGATGTGGAGCAATACCTATCCACATTATGATAGAATTAGGCCTGTAATAAATCTCTCTCTCTCTCTCTCTCTCTCTCTCTCTCTCTCTCTCTCTCTCTCTCTCTCTCTCTTTCTCTCTCTCTCTCTCTCTCTTCCTCTCTCTCTCTCTCTCTCTCTCTCTCTCTCTTCCTCTCTCTTTCTTTCTTTTTCTCTCTCTCTCTCTCTCTCTCTCTCTCTCTCGCTCTCTCTCTCTCTCTCTCTCTCTCTCTCTTCCTCTCTCTCTCTTTCTCTCTTCCTCTCTCTCTCTCTCTCTCTCTCTCTCTCTCTCTCTAATTCGAAGGGCTTTATTGTCATGGGAAACATATGTTTACATTGCCAAAACAAGTCAAGTAGATAATAAAAAATTAACAGTAAACATTACACTCACAAAAGTTCCAAAATAATTAAGACATTCCAAATGTCATATTATGTACTGTATATATGCAGTGTTGTAACGATGTACAAATGGTTAAAGTACAAAAGGGAAAATAAATAAACATAAATATGGGTTGTATTTACAATGGTGTTTGTTCTTCACTGGTCACAAATATTGCTGCTGTGATTGCACACTGTGGTATTTCACCCAATAGATATACAACCACCGTGATTATTATTATTTGACCCTGCTAGTCATCTATGAACATTTGAACATCTTGACCATGTTCTGTTATAATCTCCACCCGGCACAGCCAGAAGAGGACTGGCCACCCCTCATAGCCTGGTTCCTCTCTAGGTTTTTTCCTAGATTCTGGCCTTTCTAGGGAGTTTTTCCTAGCCACCGTGCTTCTACACCTGCATTGCTTGCTGTTTGGGGTTATAGGCTGGGTTTCTGTACAGCACTTTGAGATATCAGCTGATGTAAGAAGGCTTTATAAATACATTTAATTGATTGATTGATAGATATGGGAGTTTATCAAAACTGTATTTGTTTTCAAATTCTTTGTGTTCTGTGTAATCTGAGGGAAATATGTGTCTCTGATATGGTCTTACATTTGGCAGGAGGTTTGGAAATGCAGCTCAGTTTCCACCTCATTTTGTGGTCAGTGTGCACATAGCCTGTCTTCTCTTGAGAGCCAAGTCTGCCTTCGGTGGCCTTTCTCAATAGCAAAGTTATGCTCACTGAGTTTGTACATAGTAGAGGTCGACCGATTAATCGGAATGGCCGATTAATTAGGTCCGATTTCAAGTTTTCATAACAATTGGTATTACCTGCATTTTTGGACACTGATTGTGGCCGATTACATTGCACTCCACGAGGAGACTGCGTGGCAGGCTGACCACCTGTTATGCGAGTGCAGAAAGGAGCCAAGGTAAGGTGCTAAACGTATCTTATAAAAAACGATCAATCTTAATTAACATAATCACTAGTTAACTACACATGGTTGATGATATTACTAGTTTATTTAGCTTGTCCTGCGTTGCAATTGATCG
Source organism: Oncorhynchus mykiss (assembly GCF_057628025.1). NCBI lineage: Eukaryota > Metazoa > Chordata > Actinopteri > Salmoniformes > Salmonidae > Oncorhynchus > Oncorhynchus mykiss. The sequence continues at coordinate 76,893,556 of NC_143028.1, forward strand.
ATGTTAATTTATTCATTGAATCACAGCCTACTTCGCCAAATGGGTGATTTAACAAGCGCATTCGCGAAAAAAGCACTGTCGTTGCACCAATGTGTACCTAACCATAAACATCAACGCCTTTCTTAAAATCAATACACAAGTATGTATTTTTAAACCTGCATATTTAGTTAATGTTGCCTGCTAACATGAATTTATTTTAACTAGGAAAATTGTGTCACTTCTCTTGCGTTCTGTGCAAGCAGAGTCAGGGTATATGCAGCAGTTTGGGCCGCCTGGCTCGTTGCGAACTGTGTGAAGACAGTCACATTTTTTGAATTCCTGGTTGGTGAACGGACCCCGGATCTCACAAACATACAGTGCCTTGCGAAAGTATTCGGCCCCCTTGAACTTTGCGACCTTTTGCCACATTTCAAGCTTCAAACATAAATATATAAAACTGTATTTTTTTGTGAAGAATCAACAACAAGTGGGACACAATCATGAAGTGGAACGACATTTATTGGATATTTCAAACTTTTTTAACAAATCAAAAACTGAAAAATTGGGCGTGCAAAATTATTCAGCCCCTTTACTTTCAGTGCAGCAAACTCTCTCCAGAAGTTCAGTGAGGATCTCTGAATGATCCAATGTTGACCTAAATGACTAATGATGATAAATACAATCCACCTGTGTGTAATCAAGTCTCCGTATAAATGCACTTGCACTGTGATAGTCTCAGAGGTCCGTTAAAAGCGCAGAGAGTATCATGAAGAACAAGGAACACACCAGGCAGGTCCGAGATACTGTTGTGAAGAAGTTTAAAGCCGGATTTGGATACAAAAAGATTTCCCAAGCTTTAAACATCCCAAGGAGCACTGTGCAAGCGATAATATTGAAATGGAAGGAGTATCAGACCACTGCAAATCTACCAAGACCTGGCCGTCCCTCTAAACTTTCAGCTCAAACAAGGAGAAGACTGATCAGAGATGCAGCCAAGAGGCCCATGATCACTCTGGATGAACTGCAGAGATCTACAGCTGAGGTGGGAGACTCTGTCCATAGGACAACAATCAGTCGTATATTGCACAAATCTGGCCTTTATGGAAGAGTGGCAAGAAGAAAGCCATTTCTTAAAGATATCCATAAAAAGTGTAGTTTAAAGTTTGCCACAAGCCACCTGGGAGACACACCAAACATGTGGAAGAAGGTGCTCTGGTCAGATGAAACCAAAATTGAACTTTTTGGCAACAATGCAAAACGTTATGTTTGGCGTAAAAGCAACACAGCTCATCACTCTGAACACACCATCCCCACTGTCAAACATGGTGGTGGCAGAATCATGGTTTGGGCCTGCTTTTCTTCAGCAGGGACAGGGAAGATGGTTAAAATTGATGGGAAGATGGATGGAGCCAAATACAGGACCATTCTCGAAGAACCTGATGGAGTCTGCAAAAGACCTGAGACTGGGACGGAGATTTGTCTTCCAACAAGACAATGATCCAAAACATAAAGCAAAATCTACAATGGAATGGTTCAAAAATAAACATATCCAGGTGTTATAATGGCCAAGTCAAAGTCCAGACCTGAATCCAATCGAGAATCTGTGGAAAGAACTGAAAACTGCTGTTCACAAATGCTCTCCATCCAACCTCACTGAGCTCGAGCTGTTTTGCAAGGAGGAATGGGAAAAAATGTCAGTCTCTCGATGTGCAAAACTGATAGAGACATACCCCAAGCGACTTACAGCTATAATCGCAGCAAAAGGTGGCGCTACAAAGTATTAACTTAAGGGGGCTGAATAATTTTGCACGCCCAATTTTTCAGTTTTTGATTTGTTAAAAACGTTTGAAATATCCAATAAATGTCGTTCCACTTCATGATTGTGTCCCACTTGTTGTTGATTCTTCACAAAAAAATACAGTTTTATATCTTTATGTTTGAAGCCTGAAATGTGGCAAAAGGTCGCAAAGTTCAAGGGGGCCGAATACTTTCGCAAGGCACTGTAAAGGACAATGGACTCTATAACTGATTCAAGTATTCAAGTATCTCTCTCTCTCTTTCGCTCTTTCGTGCTCTCTGCTGTCTCGGTCTCTCTCTCTCTCTCTCTCTCTCTCTCTCTCTCTCTCTCTCTCTCTCTGTTTCTCTGTCTTGCTTTCTCTCTCTCTCTCTTGCTCTCTCTCTCTCTCTCTCTCTCTCTCTCTCTCTCTCTCTCTCTCTCTGTTTCTCTGTCTCGCTTTTTCTCTCTCTCTCTCTCTCTCTTGCTCTCTCTTGCTCTCTCTCTCTCTGTTTCTCTGTCTCGCTTTCTCTCTCTCTCTCTCTCTCTCTCTCTTGCTCTCTCTCTCTCTCTCTCTCTCTCTCTCTCTCTCATTCCATCTCCCATTCTCTTTGTTTCTGCTCCTCTACGACAGAAATAGCATCTTGATTAAAGAAAATGGCCTGTAACTTTGCCACCCTTTCAGGTTTAATAAAAGTAAAGATATTCTCAGATGAGATTCTTTTAGGAACAGAAGCTCTGCTCAGAGAGTACAACAACTATGAGGACGCACACGCAGCACAGAACCACACGCAGCACAGAACCACACGCAGCACAGAACCACACGCAGCCCAGAACCACACGCAGCCCAGAACCACACGCAGCACCGAACCACACGCAGCACAGAACCACACGCAGCACAGAACCATGAGTAGGATATGCAGTCATGGACATTAGGATGACATATGGCTGGAGTCCCTGGTTGGTTACATCATCCTCTGCTCACTCCTAATCCTACTGTACGTGTGTGTGTGTGTGTGTGTGTGTGTGTGTGTGTGTGTGTGTGTGTGTGTGTGTGTGTGTGTGTGTGTGTGTGTGTGTGTGTGTGTGTGTGTGTGTGTGTGTGTGTGTGCGTGTGTGTGCGTGTGTATGTGTGTGTGTGTGTGTGTGTGTGTGTGTGCGTGGGTGCGTGCGTGCGTGGTCTGAACTCACATAATCTGTGTGCCACTGCTGTCAGTCATATATGGCTCAGGGTACAGCGCGTGTCTCCATGCGTAACGTGTTACGTACTGGATACACACACACATTTTTCCATGGACTACCGCAGATTAGAGGAAGAGATAGAGGCCTTTGATATTTAAATATCCCTTCCTTCATATTTCAAAATCCCCTCTGCTTTCCTCTGGATGACATTGGCTCGCCTCCGTAATCTCCCCCCTTCTGACCCAGTCCCCCCCAACGGGCAGGGCTATAGAACCACCATACAGCAGCAGAACCTTCTGGTTCTGAGAATCCAGGCAGGTCAGGCCATCCCATCTCACCTTTCCTCCCACCACCAATCACATCTCACCTTCCGTCCCACCACCAATCCCATCTCATCTTCCGTCCCACCACCAATCACATCTCACCTTCCGTCCCACCACCAATCCCATCTCATCTTCCGTCCCACCACCAATCACATCTCATCTTCCGTCCCACCACCAATCCCATCTCATCTTCCGTCCCACCACCAATCACATCTCATCTTCCGTCCCACCACCAATCCCATCTCACCTTCCGTCCCACCACCAATCCCATCTCATCTTCCGTCCCACCACCAATCACATCTCATCTTCCGTCCCACCACCAATCACATCTCATCTTCCGTCCCACCACCAATCCCATCTCATCTTCCGTCCCACCACCAATCACATCTCATCTTCCGTCCCACCACCAATCCCATCTCACCTTCCGTCTCACCACCAATCCCATCTCATCTTCCGTCCCACCACCAATCACATCTCATCTTCCGTCCCACCACCAATCACATCTCATCTTCCGTCCCACCACCAATCCCATCTCATCTTCCGTCCCACCACCAATCACATCTCATCTTCCGTCCCACCACCAATCCCATCTCATCTTCCGTCCCACCACCAATCACATCTCATCTTCCGTCCCACCACCAATCCCATCTCACCTTCCGTCCCACCACCAATCCCATCTCACCTTCCGTCCCACCACCAATCCCATCTCACCTTCCGTCCCACCACCAATCCCATCTCACCTTCCGTCCCACCACCAATCCCATCTCACCTTCCGTCCCACCACCAATCACATCTCATCTTCCGTCTCACCACCAATCACATCTCACCTTCCGTCTCACCACCAATCACATTTCATCTTCGTCTCACCACCAATCCCATCTCACCTTCCGTCTCACCACCAATCACATCTCATCTTCCGTCTCACCACCAATGTTGTGTTGTCGTGAGAACATTAACACAGTGTCCATTTTACAGCTTAGTAGAACTCGTATCTCCCCTGAACTTCTGTGAACTGACACTTTTTCTCTTTGCAGTAGAAAGGGTTTTGCATAAAAAACTGCAGGACCGTTGCCTTTTCTGTCCATGGCTGTTTAGACAGTACAGTAGTATTTCCCTCTGGTATTGAATTCTATAGCGTTGCCTCTGCACAGTTAAACTGCCAAACCATTGTATTGTTGTTGATGACAGTAGAATAGGATTACTCTGTCTGTCTACTTCCATTATTCTCTATTTAAAACCCCCACATCAGTGGAAAAACAATCATACCCTCCATTCCACCATCACTCCATCATCACTCCACCATCACTACACCATCACTGCACCATCACTCCACCATCACTCTACCATCACTGCACCATCACTGCACCATCACTACACCATCACTACACCATCACTCCACCATCACTGCACCATCACTGCACCATCACTCCACCATCACTGCACCATCACTGCATCATCACTCTACCATCACTACACCATCACTCCACCATCACTCCACCATCACTACACCATCACTGCACCATCACTGCACCATCACTGCACCATCACTACACCATCACTGCACCATCACTGCACCATCACTGCACCATCACTACACCATCACTGCACCATCACTGCACCATCACTGCACCATCACTACACCATCACTGCACCATCACTGCACCATCACTACACCATCACTACACCATCACTGCACCATCACTGCACCATCACTACACCATCACTGCACCATCACTCCACCATCACTGCACCATCACTGCATCATCACTGCACCATCACTGCATCATCACTGCACCATCACTACACCATCACTGCACCATCACTCCACCATCACTGCACCATCACTCCACCATCACTCCACCATCACTCCACTATCACTCCACCATCACTTCATCATCACTCCACCATCACTCCATCATCACTGCACCATCACTCCACCATCACTCCACCATCACTCCACTATCACTCCACCATCACTTCATCATCACTCCACCATCACTCCACCATCACTGCATCATCACTGCACCATCACTGCACCATCACTCCACCATCACTGCACCATCACTCCACCATCACTGCACCATCACTCCACCATCACTCCACCATCACTCCACCATCACTCCACCATCACTGCACCATCACTCCACCATCACTCCACCATTATGCCACCATCACTCCCTCATCACTCCACCCTTTCCTCCTGTGTGTCATTCTGTCAGTTTGAGAGAGCGCTACGCTGTGTGCGTGTGTGTGTGTGTGTGTGTGTGTGTGTGGTGTGTGTGTGTTTGGTGTGTGTGGGGTGTGTGTGTGTGGGTGTGGATGTGCCTGCATGCGTGCGTGCTTGCGTGCGTGTGTGTGTGCGTGTGCGTGTGTGTGTGTGTGTGTGTGTGTGTGTGTGTGTGTGTGTGGATGCGCGGGTGTGTATGTGTGTGTGTGTGTGAGTCACTCCCTGGCTTGTAGTGTAGTCTACCACAACCCCAGTCTGGCATAGCTTCCTGTCTACCCATCAGATATTATCAAATAGTGATCTTTTAGTATTTAGCTTCACTGTCTTCACTCTTCAGTCTCTGTCACTCTCTGGTTTATCACACAACAACCCCAGTGTTTAATATGCTTTGGCTTACGCCTCGATCAGACCGACAGCATCATTGCGTCAATGCTACATAATAAATTCTGCAGTCAAATCTTTTTCATTATGTAATCCCGACCTTTTTACTAGATATGTGTCTGCCACAACAGTTCCCCTTTTTTACTACTATTTCTGTCAAGTCTACGTAAGTGTATGCATTGGATGCTCTCTATCACAGTGCCATCCGTTTTGACACCAGAGCCCCATATACTACCCACCACTACGACCTGTACGCTCTTGTTGGCTGGCCCTCACTTTATATTCGTCACCAAACCCACTGGCTCCAGGTCATCTACAAGTCTCTGCCTGGTGTTTAATTGCTAAATTGTAATTATTTCGCCACTATGGCCTATTTATTGCCTTACCTCTCTAATCTTACTTCATTTGCACACACTGTATATATATTTTTCTGTTGTGTTATTGACTGTATGTTTGTTTATTCCATGCGTAACTCTGTGTTGTTGTTTTTGTTGCACTGCTTTGCTTTATCTTGGCCAGGTTGCAGTTGTAAATGAGAACTTGTTCTCAACTGGCCTACCTGGTTAAATAAAGGTGTTCTCAACTGGCCTACCTGGTTATATAAAGGTGTTCTCAACTGGCCTACCTGGTTAAATAAAGGTGTTCTCAACTAGTCTACCTGGTTAAATAAAGGTGTTCTCAACTGGCCTACCTGGTTAAATAAAGGTGTTCTCAACTGGCCTACCTGGTTAAATAAAGGTGTTCTCAACTGGCCTACCTGGTTAAATAAAGGTGAGATAAAAACAATTAAAACATACAATTGGATGCATACGTGTGTGTCTGCACCACGCAGAAAAATACAACGTACTGCAACTCCCTCTGCAGCACAACGCTGCAAGGCAAGCGCAGCGTTCCATTGGAAATGGTGTGCCAAAACGCAATGACGTTGTCGGTGTGATCGAGGCGTTAGGGGCCATTTGCCTGCCTAACACCCTTTCCCCAACCACCCATCAGAGCTGGGGAAGCTACTCTGAAAATGTAGCTAGCTACGACACTATCCTTGAGTGGAAAGTATCAAGCTAGTGTACTCTACCACACGCTACTGCATAGCACTGCATTCTTCTTCATACTTTATTGAATTCACTCTCAGCTGTTGTCTGGCTGTCATCATGTCACAACCTCATTGAGGAAATTACATTTCATTTGTACCTTGTGTATAATTGGACAATACAGTAATATTGTTCTTCTTCTACTTCTACTTCTTCTATTTCTTCTACTTCTTCTTCTACTTCTTCTTCTTCTTCTTCTACTTCTTCTTCTTCTACTTCTTCTACTTCTACTTCTACTTCTTTTTCTACTTCTTAATCTACTTCTACTTCTTCTTCTTCTACCTCTTCTTCTACTTCTACTTCTTCTTCTTCTTCTTCTTCTTCTTCTTCTTCATCTTCTTCTTCTACTTCTTCTTCTTCTACTTATCCTTCTACTTCTTCTACTTCTACTTCTACTTCTTCTTCTACTTCTTCTACTACTTCTTCTTCTTCTTCTACTTCTTCTTCTTCTACTTCTTCTACTTCTTCTACTTCTTCTACTTCTACTTCTTTTTCTACTTCTTAATCTACTTCTTAATCTACTTCTACTTCTTCTTCTTCTACCTCTTCTTCTACTTCTACGTCTTCTTCTTCTTCATCTTCTACATCTTCTTCTACTTCTTCTTCTTCTTCTTCTTCTACTTATCCTTCTACTTCTGCTCCTACTTCTACTTCTTCTTCTACTTCTTCTTCTTCATCTTCTACATCTTCTTCTACTTCTTCTTCTTCGACTTCTACTCCTACTTCTTCTACTTCTACTCCTACTTCTACTTCTTCTTCTTCTTCTTCTTCTTCTACTTATTTTTCTTCTCTCAGACTCACACCCCTACCTCCACCAACCACCAGTGCCTAACCACAGATCTGGGATCAGATAACACACACACACATTAATTATTTCAATATATCCTAGTATCATTGTATTATCCACCCCAGTTAAAGAAGAAGGGGAATTGTGTATCTCTGAGACTGTGGTATTTGTACCCAGCAGAAAAACATAGAACCAGCATAGGAGAACAGGCAAACATCAACGCTGTCTATGCGTTCTAGTATGGTGGGTGTGTCTGTGTGCACCCGTCTGTCTGTGTGCATGTGTTCATGCTGGTACAGGGTGTGCATGCACCTGATGGATGTAGGGCTGCAGTTTTAATCAATTTAATATACTGGGCCCACGCTGTCCAGTATCTTCCACAGGGCCCTCGCTGTCCAATATCTTCCAAAGGGCCCACGCCGTCCAGTATCTTCCACAGGGCCCACGCTGTCCAGTATCTTACACAGGGCCCACGCTGTCCAGTATCTTCCACAGGGCCCACGCTGTCCAGTATCTTCCACAGGGCCCACGCTGTCCAGTATCTTCCACAGGGCCCATGCTGTCCAGTATCTTCCACAGGGCCCACGCTGTCCAGTATCTTCCACAGGGCCCACGCTGTCTAGTATCTTCCACAGGGCCCACGCTGTCCAGTATCTTCCACAGGGTCCACGCTGTCCAGTTTATTCATGTAAGAATGGGCAGGATGTCCAGATAATAGAGGGAAGAAAGGAACCAGAGTTTTTAGGGGAAGCATTTTGTTTCTGGTTTGCGTCTTGAATGATAAAAAGGCTCTAGTTTCAAACAAATACTCAGAAATACTTGGTACTTTGTACAGTACCTTTGTAAAGGCAAAATAGTGGTGTGTACTGTGCTTGTGATACATTTGTTGTTGTTGATGTTGAGCATTATTCTTCACTGATGAGAAATAAACAAACAACACACTAAAGTGTGTTCAACACACAGTGGTTACCATGGACACGGTGTAAGGGGATAAATATGTGTCTTTCTTGAGAGGATTTTCTGCTCCAACAAACTAGCTGAGTGTTTTCCTCCTAAGTGGTTTGGTTTAGTGCCTGTAGGTATTTAGCAGAGTAGAGGGGCTGAGAGACTCTGTAAGGATGAATTAATGAAGGAAGTACTGGTAACATTAGCAGCTGTTCTGTTGACATGCTCATTATAACTAATATGGGATAACTACTGCTTCTATTCAAACTTTTAGCACATCCATTAATGTTTGTCACATTTGTCACATTTTTTTATTTTTTATTTTTTTTAACCTTTATTTAACTAGGCAATTCAGTTATGAACAGATTCTTATTTACAATGACGGCCTATCAAAAGGCAAAAGACCTCCTGCGGGGGACGGGGGCTGGGATTCAAATGTTTTATGTAAGACAAAACACACATCACGACAAGAGAGACACCACAACACTACATAAAGAGAGACACCACAACACTACATAAAGAGAGACACCACAACACTACATAAAGAGAGACCTAAGACAACAACATAGCAAAGCAGCAACACATGACAGTACAGACTGGTAGCAACACCACATGACAACAACATGGTAGCAACACAACATGGTAGCAACACAACATGGTCGCAGCACAGAACATGGTACAAACATGTTCTGTGGTAAAGACAACAATACATCACACAAAGCAGCCACAACAGTCAGTAAGAGTGTCCATGATTGAGTCTTTGAATGAAGAAATTGAGATAAAACTGTACAGTTTGAGTGTCTTTTGCAGCTCGTTCCAGTCGCTAGCTGCAGCCAACTGAAAAGAGGAGCGACTCAGAGATGTGTGTGCTTAGGAGACCTTTAACAGAATGTGACTGGCAGAACGGGTGTTGTATGTGGAGGATGAGGGCTGCAGTAGATATCTCAGATTGGGGGGAGTGAAGCCTAAGAAGGTTTAATAAATAAGCATCAACCAGTGGACTTTGACCTCTATAAATTACGACTCCAGAATCTGGGTAGAATGGTCATCTGAATCAATGTTAGTTTGGAAGCTGGGGTGAAAGGGGACCGATTACGATATTGGAAACCAAGTCTAGATTCAACCTTAGCCTGCAGCTTTGATATGTGCTGAGAGAACAGTGCACCGTCTAGCCATACTCCCAAGTACTTGTATGAGGTGACTACCTCAAGCTCTAAACCCTCAGCAGTAGCAATCACACCAGTGGGGAGAGGGAAATTCTTCTTCCCAAACCACATGACCTTTGTTTTGGAGGTGTTCAGAACCAGGTTAAGGGCAGAAAAAGCTTGTTGGACACTAAGAAAGCTTTGTTGTCGAACGTTTAACACAAAATCCCAGGAGGGTCCAGCTGTATCATCTGCATATAAATGGATGAGAGTGCTTCCTACTGCCTGAGCTATGTTGTTGATGGAAATTGAGAAGAGCGTGAGGCCAAGAATCGAGCCTTGGGACACTCCCTTGGTGACAGGCAGTGGCTGAGACAGCAGATGTTCTGACTTTTTACACTGCACTCTTCGAGAGAGGTAGTTAGCAAACCAGGCCAAAGACCCCTCAGAGACAACAATACTCCTTAGCCGGACCACAAGATTGGAATGGTCTACTGTATCAAAAGCTTTGGCCAAGTCAATAAAAATAGCAGCACAACATTGCTTAGAATCAAAGGCAATGGTGATATAATTTAGAAACTTGCAGTGACACATCCATAACCTGAGCAGAAACCAGATTGCATTCCAGAGAGAACACTATAAACATCAAGAAAGCCAGTCAGTTGATTATTAAGTTTTTCCAACACTTTTGATAAACAGGACAAAATAGAAATTGGCCTATAACAGTTAGGATCAGCTTGATCTCCCCCTTTAAATAAAGGACGCACAGTGGCTGCCTTCCAAGCACTGGGAACCTCCCCAGATAGGAGAGACAGGTTAAAAAGGTCAGAGATAGGCTTGGTGATGATAGGGGCTGTGACCTTAAAGAAGAAAGGATCTAAACCATCTGACCCAGATGTTGTTTGGGGTCAAGTTTAAGGAGCTCCTTTAACATCTCAGACTCAGTGAACGTCTGCAGGGAGAAATTTTGTAGCGGGGCAGGGGAAAAAGAGAAAGGAGCTTCAGGGCTAGTCCCATTAGAAGGGGTGGGAGATGATGAAGTGTTGGACGGGCAATGAGACATGGCTGAGTCATATAGGAATCCTGGCTTAATGAAGTGATGATTAAAGAGCTCAGCCATGTGCTCCTTCTCATTAACGACCACATCATCAACATTAAGGGACATGGGCAGCTGTGAGGAGGAGGGTTTATTCTGCAGGTCTTCTACAGTTTTCTAGAACTTCTTGGGGTTAGACCCACAGAGAGAGAACTGCAACCTTAAAGTAACTATAATATTGGCCTTCTGGATAGCCTGAGTATACTTGTTTCTCATATGCCTGAATGATAGCCAGTCAGCTTGAGTATACTTGTTTCTCATATGCCTGAATGATAGCCAGTCAGCTTGAGTATACTTGTTTCTCATATGCCTGAATGACAGCCATTCAGCCTGAGTGTACTTGTTTCTCATTTGCCTGAACGAGAGCCAGACAGCCTGAGTATGCATGTGCCAAATGGAATTCTTGAGGAGTAACTCTGCCAGATCACAGTCAAACCAGGAACTTGTTTTTAATTATCATTTTCTTTATGGGGGTGTTTGTTAACAATACCACTGAAAAAAAAACAAAAAAACAAGAAGGTTTAAGCGTGTTCGACAGAGGGGATCAAGCTGATTCTATACCAATTTACAGAGGCCAGGTCGTGAAGGAAGGCTTGCTCATTAAAGTTTTTTAGCAAGCGTCTATGACACATCAGGCCAGGTTGTTTCACTGAGCAGACATTACTAACACAGGCTGTAAAACAGTGATCACTAAGGTTATTACAGAAAACACCAGACTGATATTTATCAGGATCATTTGTGAGATAACATCAAGGAGAGAAGCCTGTTCTGGGTGTTTGGAGTCATACCTTTGTCACACCTGCTCCTGCTCTCCCTACGAGCGCCAGGCTGCCCTGCACTACGCAGTCCTGCAAACATCATTACGCACACCTGCTTTCCTCGTCACACGCATCAGCGATTCATGCCTTTCATGCCCTAGCTGGCTTGAGAAGTTTCCTTGCCCCGGTTGACTCGGCAGGCTCTCATCCAACGTAATTTCTCAGCCGGATCTTCAGGGTTTTACGTCCCAGCGGGATCATCAGGCTTCACGCCTCAACCAGATCGTCAGGCTCCCACGCCTCAGCCGGTTCGCTAGACTTCAGCTCCTCTGATGGTTCGTCGGGCTTCTACGCCCCAGCCGACTTGTCCAGGACCCATGCCTCGGCCGGCCCGTCAGGCTCGCCCAGGTGGGACGTCGGGTGGTGCCCTTAGATGGGGAGGGGGGTACTGTCACGCCTGCTCCCGCTCTCCATGCTTAGCGCCCAAGGGCGGGGCGGGTATGTTACAGGCCGATGCTGATGGGGGACAATAACACCCAGCAACAGTCAACAAAGAGCTATTTGAAAATGTAATACTTAAAACCAACAAATCAAATTGTTTGGGGACAGACTTGGTGGAGACAACCAAGCACTGAAGGTGATCCTGTTACGCGGAGTGGAACAGGGAAACCCGAGAGCAGACTCGGATGAGGAGACTGGGATGAAGTAACCAAGTTATTTATTGAAACCCAGGGGGAAGATGGAGTGCAGGTCAGGGGAAGCTCGGGCGGATTGCAGGAAACCAGGTGCGGAGGCTGAGGCTGGAGAGAGAGGGATTGGGACAGGGTAAGCAGGTCCGGAGGGGAATCCAAGGGAGTAGTAGAGTGGGGAATCCAGGAGAGAGTAGCAGGATGAGGAGACGTGAGACTGGAGACAGGGACCAGAGTCAGAGAGGGCAGAACTGTAGCGGAGAGGAAAACCATGTCAGGCAAGGAAAATAGGCACAACAGGATAACAGGATCTGAATAGTAACAAATGGCTTGAAACGTAGACTGACCCGAGCAGAGATTACGATCTGGCAGTGTGTATTTTATATAGTATATAGTATAGTATTATATAGTATATAGTATTTAGTATTTTTAGAGGTCTTGATTATGGAAAAGGTTGCAGCTGGTGGGGATCTGTTCTGTCTCCAGCACACCTGTCTCCGCCCACACAACCACACACACACAGAGAGGGAGGGAGAGAGCACTGGGGGGAGCAGGTCAAGGAGACACAGGATGAGCAGTAGAGGGCGTGGCAGTGTGTATTTTATATAGTATATAGTATAGTATTATATAGTATATAGTATAGTATTATATAGTATATAGTATAGTATTATATAGTATATAGTATAGTATTATATAGTGTATATAGTATAGTATTATATAGTATATAGTATAGTATTATATAGTATATAGTATAGTATTATATAGTATATAGTATAGTATTATATAGTATATAGTATAGTATTATATAGTATATAGTATAGTATTATATAGTATATAGTATAGTATTATATAGTATATATTATAGTATTATATAGTATATAGTATTTAGTATTTTAAGAGGTCTTGATTATGGAAAAGGTTACAGCTGGTGGGGATCTGCTCTGTCTCCAGCACACCTGTCTCCGCTCACACAACCACATACACACAGAGGGAGGGAGAGAGCACTGGGGGGAGCAGGTTAAGGAGACACAGGATGAGAAGTAGAGGGCGTGGCAGTGTGGCAGGGGCAGATGTAACAGGTCCTTGGTAAAGATTGCCACTCCACCATCTGTTTTGCCGAAAAAGGTTATAACCGGAAAGGTTAACATCAGTGTTCAAAACCCTCTTTCTTAACCACGTCTCACTAATGACCAACACATCAAATCAAATCAAATTGATTTATATAGCCCTTCCCTTCTTCTTACATTTTGCAATGTTACGTAGATGGAAAAAACACATCTGGATTGGAGCTGTGAACCCACACATTCAATTGATCAATTTTAGGTAATAAGCTTGTAGTCTGAACATGCAGAAAACCCAGGCTTTTACGAGAACAGAAATTAGTGAAACAGATATCAGAGTACAAGTCAGAATTAGGACTAGAAACAGTAGATGGGCCAGGGTGTACATGTACATTTCAAGATATCATCAGCAGTAATACAATCAGGGCACGGCAGAGGACAAGGAGAGCTCTGCAGTGTTGATTTTTGTATGTAATTTGAATGTGCATCAGATAGCAACAAAATCATATTGTTCAGCAATTTCATCAGGTAACATGAATGCAAAGCTTGGCGAGAGGTGGTTGGAATAGGATGGAAGGCCAAGAGTTGGTGTAACCAATCGAGAGTCAGAGTCCCGAGTGTGGGAACAAACATAGTCTGTCCCACGGTTCGATAAACATACAAGTTCATAGTCAACAAAGCATGGAGGAGTCATGAGGCAAATAGCATAAACGACTTGGGGCTAGCCATTGTAAGTTCAAAGAGTCACTCACCCCAACAAGATAACTTGGGATTGTATGTCTGAGTCCAGGAGGCTATAAAAGTCTAAGATTAAATCAATAAATAATAGGTCTATACTAGTTAATTTGAGTGTTTCTGAGTAAGCTCATATAATAAGCTTCACAAGTTAATTAGCCTACCTAAAATTCCGATCAGTCCAAAGTCTGCTGTGTGTGTGTGCTGGAGGCGAGCGAACACTCGGGAAAGAGGGGGAGTGTGGCGGGGATACCTGTACCAGTCAGGGGGAGACAGGCCAGGGCAGACGGTTAACAGATCTGCAGGTGGAATCCAAGCTGCAGTGCAGCAGGCAATGGGGAGTAGGTGTCACACTCACTTGGGAGAAGCTTTTTTCGGGAGACAGATTCCTTGTAGAAAATCACAGCTAGCTAGCTAACGTAGCTATCAAGTGTCTGTCAACCGGGTTTTTTTTCCAGGTGAAAAAGGAGGTCTTTAGCTAGCCATATCTCTTCAGTTTCAGTGAATGGTATTTTACGACGTATAAGCAAAGTTGTCCTTTGGCTGTTGTATTTTGTAGATTGTGAGGAGAATATCTTCTGATGCGATCAAAGTAACACTATTGTTTCTTATTGAGGTAATTTAATTTACAATTGAAGTGGTCCTGGCTGCATATCAGTTCAAAGTAGACATGACTCCAGGGGGGACTGTATTGTAATGACCTCTGAACAGAGGGAGGGGGCTTCAAAGGCCTCTGCATTTGGGTAGAGGAGGCTGTGAAACTCTCCTGACATTGTTGGGCTCAAGGGATTTGACACCTCAGTGCTAATTGAAGTTGCAGCGAAATCTGTTCTGTCCTAGCAAGCTTGGTAGCCTTAACTCAGCATTCAGTCCTTATAAAGTAAAATATATCATGTTTATGTATTTTTTCTTCTTGGCTTTAAAAGTATCTTCAGACTAAACATTATTCAACCAGTTCCAGGTTGGATGGTGTTTACAGGTTTCTGTTGTGCTTCATGTTCTGGTTATTGGTTTGCCAAGCATTAGCTGTATAGTCCTTGGAAATAACAATCTTTGGCAGTAGGAATCCTTCCAGGTAATTTTGTCCAAAATCAGGTTGTAGGTTTTGAGTTTTGATTTGGAGTGAAGTTTATGTTGTAGAAGTCAGTATCCTGTATATGTCCTGGTGACATAGTGAAGGTTATGTTGTAGAGGGTAGTATCCTTTATATGTCCTGGTGACATAGTGAAGGTTATGTTGTGGAGGGTAGTATCCTGTATATGTCCTGGTGACATAGTGAAGGTTATGTTGTAGAGGGTAGTATCCTGTATATGTCCTGGTGACATAGTGAAGGTTATGTTGTAGAGGGTAGTATCCTGTATATGTCCTGGTGACATAGTGAAGGTTATGTTGTAGAGGGTAGTATCCTGTATCGGTCCTGGTGACATAGTGAAGGTTATGTTGTGGAGGGTAGTATCCTGTATATGTCCTGGTGATATAGTGAAGGATTTGTTGTAGATGGTAGTATCCTGTATATGTCCTGGTGACATAGTGAAGGTTATGTTGTGGAGGGTAGTATCCTGTATATGTCCTGGTGACATAGTGAAGGTTATGTTGTAGAGGGTAGTATCCTGTATATGTCCTGGTGACATAGTGAAGGTTATGTTGTGGAGGGTAGTATCCTGTATATGTCCTGGTGATATAGTGAAGGTTATGTTGTGGAGGGGAGCATCCTGTATATGTCCTGGTGACATAGTGAAGGTTATGTTGTGGAGGGTAGTATCCTGTATATGTCCTGGTGACATAGTGAAGGTTATGTTGTGGAGGGTAGTATCCAGTATACAGTATGTGTTACATAACTAGGAGTGGTGGGTGAGGAGTCAGGCGTAGAGAGCAGAGGTTTAAGGAAAACCGTATTTATTCTGGTGATAAATAGTCATGCCAAAACAACAGGCAAATAAATGTCCTTAAGTAATGATGGACTGTCATTTCTCTTTGCTTATATGAGCTGTTCTTGCCATAATATGGACTTGGACTTTTACCAAATAGGGCTATCTTCTGTATACCACCCCTACCTTGTCACAACACAACTGATTGGCTCAAACACATTAAGAAGGAAAGAAATTCCACAAATACATTTTTAGCAAGGCACACCTGTTAATTTAAATGTATTCCAGGTGACTACCTCATGAAGCTGGTTGAGAGAATGCCATCAGCGTGAAAAGCTGTCATCAAGGCAAAGGGTGGCTACTTTGAAAAACCTCTAACTTAAAATACATTTTGATGTGTTTAAAGCTTTTTTTGGTTACTACATGATTCCATATGTGTTATTTCATAGTTTTGATGTCTTCACTAATATTCTACAATGTAGAAAATAGTGTGAATAAAGAAAAACCCTGTAATGAGTAGGTGTGTCCTAACGTTTGACTGGTACTGTATGCCCTGACGTTATTAAACATTCATAGGTTAAACCCACCCGTAGCACGTTCAGTTAAACAAATACAAGGCAGTTTACATCACAGGCCTACGGTATGAATGGGCTGATAGTCAGTATTTTTTGAATCACCTTTTTGTTCGGTATGTACCAGATATACTGCCATCTAGTGTTCAAGATTCACAATGCACTTTATATATATTTTTTTTATCATGATGTAAAAAAACATTTGACGTACTGAGAATATGTAAATTCTGCCTTTGAATAAAATCAGAGAGCACTGAAAACATTATTAGCATTGACAGAAGGACTGCTACCCACAGTAGAGTATTTGTACCCATATTGATTCTGTTGTTTTTGTGATTGTGTAATTCTCCAAGGGTTTAGGATGAAATACATCATGTTTAGAGTTCTTTAAAGGGGCAGTCCACATTTTTGTACATATAAATGAATGATATAATAAGCCTACTCATTTGTTCTTGAAGAATTCAACTTATAAATGCCTCATGAGTTTAGTTCAACCGCCGTACCGTACCCCATCAGAACCCGAAATGGTATATAAGCCTGTTTTATTCAAATGTCTGTAAATATTGTAAACGTAAAAAACAATGTATAGCCGCAAAACGATAATTTTGATGTCACTTGTCTCTCTCTCGCTCTCTCTCTTTCTCTTTCTCTGTCTCTCTCTGTCTCTCTCTGTCTCTCTCTGTCTCTCTCTCTCTCTCTCTATCTCTCTCTCTCTCTCTCTCTTTCTCTTTCTCTGTCTCTCTCTCTCTCTCTCTCTCTCTCTCTCTCTCTCTCTCTCTCTGTCTCTCTCTGTCTCTCTCTGTCTCTCTCTCTCTCTCTTTCTCTTTCTCTGTCTCTCTCTGTCTCTCTCTGTCTCTCTCTGTCTCTCTCTCTCTCTCTCTCTCTCTCTCTCTCTCTCTTTCTCTTTCTCTGTCTCTCTCTCTCTCTCTCTCTCTCTCTCTCTCTCTCTCTCTCTCTCTGTCTCTCTCAGTCTCTAGTGCTCTCTCCTTAAAACATAAATATATGCATCTACCTCCCCCTGAATGTTGTTGATTCAGTTTTAATGCCGTGCTGCCTGTCTCAACCATAGCAATATTATCCTATATACCATACTGTCTACACACCTCACTTAGGATATTTCGATGTAATGTATTTTCCTAGTAATGAACCAACACACGTAATGTCCATGTATTGAATTATTCACAGATTGTAGACGTGTGTCCAAATCAAATCAAATCGAATGTTATTGGTCACATACATATATTTAGCAGATGTTATTGCGGGTGTAGCAAAATTATTGTGTTCCTTGCTCCAACAGTGCAGTAGTATGAACATTTGAACATCTTGGCCATGTTCTGTTATAATCTCCACCCGGCACAGCCAGAAGAGGACTGGCCACCCCACATAGCCTGGTTCCTCTCTAGGTTTCTTCCTAGGTTTTGGCCTTTCTAGGGAGTTTTTCCTAGCCAACGTGCTTCTACACCTGCATTGCTTGCTGTTTGGGGTTTTAGGCTGGGTTTCTGTACAGCACTTTGAGATATCAGCTGATGTACGAAGGGCTATATAAATACATTTGATTTGATTTGAGTAGTATCTAACAATTACACAACAATACACACAAGTGGTTTCTGACTAAAATACAGTAGACTAGAATACAGTATATACATATGAGATGAGTAAAGCGGTATGTAAAAATTATTAAAGTGACTAGTGTTCCATGTCAGGCAAGGTCGATGTGATATGATCAGTGGTCCTGTAAATGTTTACAGCAGTACTTCTGTGGCGAAGTCTTTCCCCACAACAACATGAAATATTAACCCAAAGCTTTTGAAGTAGAAGTGCAAATTGCATCATGTAGTCAGGCTTGGTAAATCGGAACACTAAATGCCCTCACAAACTGCTCTCTGTCTGACGTCTGAACAGAGCCGGAGAACACAGATGGCAGATGCGTTTGGATTCTTTCTATGCTGTTAATCCTGTGTGTGTGTGTGTGTGGCATTGGGAGTGTGGTATTGGGAGTGTGGTATTGGGAGTGTGGCATTGGGAGTGTGGCATTGGGAGTGTGGTATTGGGAGTGTGGTATTGGGAGTGTGGTATTGGGAGTGTGGCATTAGGAGTGTGGCATTAGGAGTGTGGCATTGGGAGTGTGGCATTAGGAGTGTGGTATTGGGAGTGTGGCATTGGGTGTGGTATTGGGAGTGTGGTATTGGGAGTGTGGCATTAGGAGTGTGGAATTGGGAGTGTGGTATTGGGAGTGTGGTATTAGGAGTGTGGTATTGGGAGTGTGGCATTGGGAGTGTGGTATTGGGAGTGTGGTATTGGGAGTGTGGCATTAGGAGTGTGGAATTGGGAGTGTGGTATTGGGAGTGTGGTATTAGGAGTGTGGTATTGGGAGTGTGGCATTGGGAGTGTGGCATTAGGAGTGTGGTATTGGGAGTGTGGTATTGGGATTGTGGTATTGGGAGTGTGGTATTGGGAGTGTGGCATTGGGTGTGTGGTATTGGGTGTGTGGCATTGGGAGTGTGGCATTGGGAGTGTGGCATTGGGAGTGTGGTATTGGGAGTGTGGCATTGGGAGTGTGGCATTGGGAGTGTGGTATTGGGAGTGTGGCATTGGGAGTGTGGCATTGGGAGTGTGGCATTGGGAGTGTGGCATTGGGAGTGTGGCATTGGGAGTGTGGTATTGGGAGTGTGGCATTGGGAGTGTGGCATTGGGAGTGTGGCATTGGGAGTGTGGCATTGGGAGTGTGGTATTGGGAGTGTGGCATTGGGAGTGTGGCATTGGGAGTGTGGCATTGGGAGTGTGGCATTGGGAGTGTGGCATTGGGAGTGTGGCATTGGGAGTGTGGTATTGGAAGTGTGGCGTGTTTTTTTTTGACTGATGCTGAATATTGATGTTGAGATACACTGACTATACAAAACATTAAGAACACTGACACCGACCAGGTGAATCCAGGTGAATCCAGGTGAATCCAGGTGAATCCAGGTGACAGCTATGATCCCTTATTGATGTCACTTTTTCATTCCACTTCCGTCAGTGTGGATGAAGGGGAGGAGACGAGTTAAAGAAGGATTTTTAAACAATATTGAGAATAGACATGAGACATGGATTGTGTATGTGTGCCATTCAGAGGGTTGATGGGTAAGAAATATAGGTTATGGGTGCCAGGCGTTTGTGACAAGAACTGCAACGCTGCTGGGTTTTTCACGCTCAACAGTTTCCCGCGTGTTTCAACAATGGTCCACCACCCAAAGGGCATCCAGCCAACTTGACACAACTGTGGGAAGCATCGGAGTCAACATGGGCCAGCATCCCTGTGGAACGCTTTAGACACCTTGTAGAGTCCATGGCCTGATGAACTGAGGCTGTTCTGAGGACAAAAAGGGGACAACTCAATACTAGGAAGGTGATCCTGATGTTTGCTATACACTCAGCGTATGTCACAGTTCAAGATGTCTGCTATTGGTTAAATAGACCCTCGTTGTTAGATGATGCATGCACCTGGATGTGTGTGTCTGTGTGTGTGTGTGTGTGTGAGTGTGAGAGTGTGAGTGTGAGTGTGAGTGTGAGTGTAAGTGTGAGTGTGAGTGTGAGTGTGAGTGTGAGTGTGTGTGTGTGTGTGTGTGTGTGTGTGTGTGTGTGTGTGTGTGTGTGTGTGTGTGAGCGGCTAGCTATACAGGTGTAATAGTACAGACCTATATGTTGGTGATGTCCTGACTGGTGGAATGCAGGGTGTCAGTAGGAGGAGCCAGGTGCCAGACTCTAATCTCTGTTCTTCATTCTGTATTCTGCTTCAGAAGCATGTTGCTTAGTAACACCACAAACATTCTGCATCCAGAACAGAAAGAACAGCCAGGGACAGAACTCTTGTTTTAATGGTTCCATGTGATGACTCCGCACAACACTGGCAACAACAACACAAGCCCAACACACACGACTCACGACTAAAATGTTTTTATTATTCCCTTCGATCTGGTTTATCTGGCAACAATCCTCTCTGTATTCCGTGGGATCTAGAAAAATGTTTCTTAATGGAACACAACACGATACTAACACTTTGCAGTTACGCTAATAGACTGCCGTTACAAAAACAAATCTCTTCAGCTATTCTATATTCTAATGGATTCCATCCATTCCTGCCTATGGTTTGCCTATGTCTGTATCTCAGTCTGCCCACTAATCTGGTCCTATAATATACTAGAATCATCATTAGAGGACAGGGCATGCCCACTTCCCAGTAGTGGGTTAAGCTTGATGCAGGCAGCCATGGAATCACTAATCTGGAGAGAGAGAGGGTGCAGGCCAGGGGGTGAGAGAGAGAAAGAGAGGGGGGGGGGGGTGAGCGAAAGAGAGAGGATGCAGGCCAGGGGGTGAGAGAGAGAAAGAGAGGGGGGGTGAGAGAGAGAGGATACTGGCCAGGGGGTGAGAGAGAGAAAGAGAGAGGGGGGGGGGGGGTGAGAGAGAGAGAGGATGCAGGCCAGGGGGTGAGAGAGAGAAAGAGAGAGGGGGGGAGAGAGAGAGGATGCAGGCCAGGGGGTGAGAGAGAGAAAGAGAGCAGGGGGGTGAGAGAGAGAGGATGCAGGCCAAGGGTTGAGAGAGAGAGAATGCAGGCCAGGGGGTGAGAGAGAGAAAGAGAGAGAGGGGGGGTGAGAGAGAGAAAGAGAGGGGGGGGGGGGTGAGAGAGAGAGAAAGAGAGAGAGGGGGGAGAGAGAGAGAGAGTAGAGTGGGATAAAGAGCAAAAAAGAGAGCGAGAGAGAGAGAGAGAGAGACAGAGAGAGACAGAGAGAGACAGAGAGAGAGAGAGAGAGGGAGAGAGAGAGAGAGAGAGATAGAGAGAGAGAGAGAGAGAGAGGGGGAGAGAGGGAGAGAGAGAGAGGGAGAGAGAGAGAGAGAAAGGGAGAGAGGTCAGAGAACAGAGAAAGAGGCCACCACCAGCCCCAGCCTGTTCCTGTCAGGAACAGTGGGGCTGATAGAGAGACTATGTCAGTGACAGTGATGTTGTTCTGGGTTACAGTATAATGTGACAGGACCTCCATAGTAGAACTACTGCTGCTTTGTCTCTGGAGCTGGAAGATGAGATAACAAAACCATCGAGCGACTCACATGCCATACCAATCCACAGAGAGCCACCAAACCTCTACACTTGCTCTATGAATAGGGTTTCTCTGCCCCAGGGTTACAGTGTGAATAGGGTGAAGGGTTTCTCTACCCCAGGGTTACAGTGTGAATAGGATGAAGGGTTTCTCTCCCCCAGGGTTACAGTGTGAATAGGGTTCCTCTGCCCCAGGGTTACAGTGTGAATAGGATGAAGGGTTTCTCTGCCCCAGGGTTACAGTGTGAATAGGATGAAGGGTTTCTCTGCCCCAGGATTACAGTGTGAATAGGAGGAAGGGTTTCTCTGCTCCAGGGTTACAGTGTGAATAGGGTTTCTCTGCCCCAGGGTTGCTGTGTGAATAGGATGAAGGGTTTCTCTGCTCCAGGGTTACAGTGTGAATAGGGTTTCTCTTCCCCAGGGTTACAGTGTGAATAGGATGAAGGGTTTCTCTGCCCCAGGGTTACAGTGTGAATAGGATGAATGGTTTCTCTACCCCAGGGTTACAGTGTGAATAGGATGAAGGGTTTCTCTGCCCCAGGGTTACAGTGTGAATAGGATGAAGGGTTTCTCTCCCCCAGGGTTACAGTGTGAATAGGATGAAGGGTTTCTCTGCCCCAGGGTTACAGTGTGAATAGTGTGAAGGATTTCTCTACCCCAGGGTTACAGTGTGAATAGGATGAAGGGTTTCTCTGCCCCAGGGTTACAGTGTGAATAGGATGAAGGGTTTCTCTGCCCCAGGGTTACAGTGTGAATAGGATGAAGGGTTTCTCTGCCCCAGGATTACAGTGTGAATAGGAGGAAGGGTTTCTCTGCTCCAGGGTTACAGTGTGAATAGGGTTTCTCTGCCCCAGGGTTGCTGTGTGAATAGGATGAAGGGTTTCTCTGCTCCAGGGTTACAGTGTGAATAGGGTTTCTCTTCCCCAGGGTTACAGTGTGAATAGGATGAAGGGTTTCTCTGCCCCAGGGTTACAGTGTGAATAGGATGAATGGTTTCTCTACCCCAGGGTTACAGTGTGAATAGGATGAAGGGTTTCTCTGCCCCAGGGTTACAGTGTGAATAGGATGAAGGGTTTCTCTGCCCCAGGGTTACAGTGTGAATAGGATGAAGGGTTTCTCTGCCCCAGGGTTACAGTGTGAATAGGGTGAAGGATTTCTCTACCCCAGGGTTACAGTGTGAATAGGATGAAGGGTTTCTCTGCCCCAGGGTTACAGTGTGAATAGGATGAAGGGTTTCTCTACCCCAGGGTTACAGTGTGAATAGGATGAAGCGTTTCTCTACCCCAGGGTTACAGTGTGAATAGGGTTTCTCTAACCCAGGGTTACAGTATGAATAGGATGAAGGGTTTCTCTGCTCCAGGATTACAGTGTGAATAGGATGAAGGGTTTCTCTGCTCCAGGGTTACAGTGTGAATAGGGTTTCTCTGCTCCAGGGTTACAGTGTGAACAGGATGAAGGGTTTCTCTGCTCCAGGATTACAGTGTGAATAGGATTAAGGGTTTCTCTGCCCCAGGGTTACTGTGTGAATAGGGTTTCTCTGCTCCAGGATTACAGTGTGAATAGGATGAAGGGTTTCTCTTCCCCAGGGTTACAGTGTGAATAGGATGAAAGGTTTCTCTTCCCCAGGGTTACAGTGTGAACAGGATGAAGGGTTTCTCTTCCCCAGGGTTACAGTGTGAATAGGGTTTCTCTGCCCCAGGGTTACAGTGTGGATAGGATGAAGGGTTTCTCTTCCCCAGGGTTACTGTGTGAATAGGATGAAGGGTTTCTCTGCTCCAGGGTTACAGTGTGAATAGGGTTTCTCTGCCCCAGGGTTACAGTGTGAATAGGATGAAGGGTTTCTCTTCCCCAGGGTTACTGTGTGAATAGGATGAAGGGTTTCTCTGCTCCAGGGTTACAGTGTGAATAGGGTTCCTCTTCCCCATGGTTACAGTGTGAATAGGATGAAGGGTTTCTCTGCCCCAGGGTTACTGTGTGAATAGGGTGAAGGGTTTCTCTACCCCAGGGTTACTGTGTGAATAGGATGAAGGGTTTCTCTGCTCCAGGGTTACAGTGTGAATAGGGTTTCTCTGCTCCAGGGTTACAGTGTGAATAGGATGAAGGGTTTCTCTGCCCGAGGGTTACAGTGTGAATAGGATGAAGGGTTTCTCTGCCTCAGGGTTACAGTGTGAATAGGGTTTATCTGCTCCAGGGTTACAGTGAAAATAGGATGAAGGGTTTCTCTGCTCCAGGGTTACTGTGTGAATAGGGTTTCTCTACCCCAGGGTTACAGTGTGAATAGGATGAATGGTTTCTCTGCCCCAGGGTTACAGTGTGAATAGGGTTTCTCTGCCCCAGGGTTACAGTGTGCATATGATGAAGGGTTTCTCTGCTCCAGGGTTACAGTGTGAATATGGTGAAGGGTTTCTCTGGTCCAGGGTTACAGTGTGAATAGGATGAAGGGTTTCTCTACCCCAGGGTTACAGTGTGAATAGGATGAAGGGTTTCTCTACCCCAGGGTTACAGTGTGAATAGGGTTTCTCTACCCCAGGGTTACTGTGTGAATAGGATGAAGGGTTTCTCTGCTCCAGGATTACAGTGTGAATAGGATGAATGGTTTCTCTGCTCCAGGGTTACAGTGTGAATAGGGTTTCTCTGCTCCAGGGTTACAGTGTGAATAGGATGAAGGGTTTCTCTGCTCCAGGGTTACAGTGTGAATAGGGTTTCT
The DNA here is from genome assembly GCF_057628025.1 of Oncorhynchus mykiss. NCBI lineage: Eukaryota > Metazoa > Chordata > Actinopteri > Salmoniformes > Salmonidae > Oncorhynchus > Oncorhynchus mykiss. The sequence continues at coordinate 76,917,944 of NC_143028.1, forward strand.
CTGCCCCAGGGTTACAGTGTGAATAGGGGTTCTCTGATCCAGGGTTACATTATGAACAGGATGAAGGGTTTCTCTGCTCCAGGATTACAGTGTGAATAGGATTAAGGGTTTCTCTGCTCCAGGGTTACAGTGTGAATAGGATGAAGGGTTTCTCTACCCCAGGGTTACAGTGTGAATAGGATGAAGGGTTTCTCTACCCCAGGGTTACAGTGTGAATAGGGTTTCTCTACCCCAGGGTTACTGTGTGAATAGGATGAAGGGTTTCTCTGCTCCAGGATTACAGTGTGAATAGGATGAAGGGTTTCTCTGCTCCAGGGTTACAGTGTGAATAGGGTTCCTCTTCCCCAGGGTTACAGTGTGAATAGGATGAAGGGTTTCTCTGCCCCAGGGTTACTGTGTGAATAGGGTGAAGGGTTTCTCTACCCCAGGGTTACTGTGTGAATAGGATGAAGGGTTTCTCTGCTCCAGGGTTACAGTGTGAATAGGGTTCCTCTTCCCCAGGGTTACAGTGTGAATAGGGTTCCTCTTCCCCAGGGTTACAGTGTGAATAGGGTTCCTCTTCCCCAGGGTTACAGTGTGAATAGGATGAAGGGTTTCTCTGCTCCAGGGTTACAGTGTGAATAGGGTGAAGGGTTTCTCTGCTCCAGGGTTACAGTGTGAATAGGGTTTCTCTGCTCCAGGGTTACAGTGTGAATAGGATTAAGGGTTTCTCTGCCCCAGGGTTACAGTCTGAATAGGATGAAGGGTTTCTCTGCTCCAGGGTTACAGCGTGAATAGGGTTTCTCTGCTCCAGGGTTACAGTGTTAATAGGATGAAGGGTTTCTCTGCCCCAGGGTTACAGTGTGAATAGGGTTTCTCTGCCCCAGGGTTACAGTGTGAATAGGATGAAGGGTTTCTCTTCCCCAGGGTTACTGTGTGAATAGGATGAAGGGTTTCTCTTCCTTCCCCAGGGTTACTGTGTGAATAGGATGAAGGGTTTCTCTGCTCCAGGGTTACAGTGTGAATAGGGTTTCTCTGCCCCAGGGTTACAGTGTGAATAGGATGAAGGGTTTCTCTTCCCCAGGGTTACTGTGTGAATAGGATGAAGGGTTTCTCTGCTCCAGGGTTACAGTGTGAATAGGGTTCCTCTTCCCCAGGGTTACAGTGTGAATAGGATGAAGGGTTTCTCTGCCCCAGGGTTACTGTGTGAATAGGGTGAAGGGTTTCTCTACCCCAGGGTTACTGTGTGAATAGGATTAAGGGTTTCTCAGCTCCAGGGTTACAGTGTGAATAGGGTTCCGCTTCCCCAGGGTTACAGTGTGAATAGGGTTTCTCTGCTCCAGGGTTACAGTGTGAATAGGATGAAGGGTTTCTCTGCCCCAGGGTTACAGTGTGAATAGGATGAAGGGTTTCTCTGCTCCAGGGTTACAGTGTGAATAGGGTTTCTCTGCTCCAGGGTTACAGTGTGAATAGGATGAAGGGTTTCTCTGCTCCAGGGTTACTGTGTGAATAGGGTTTCTCTACCCCAGGGTTACAGTGTGAATAGGATGAATGGTTTCTCTGCCCCAGGGTTACAGTGTGAATAGGGTTTCTCTGCCCCAGGGTTACAGTGTGAATATGATGAAGGGTTTCTCTGCTCCAGGGTTACAGTGTGAATAGGGTGAAGGGTTTCTCTGGTCCAGGGTTACAGTGTGAATAGGGTTCCTCTTCCCCAGGTTTACAGTGTGAATATTATGAAGGGTTTCTCTGCTCCAGGGTTACAGTGTGAACAGGATGAAGGGTTTGTCTGCTCCAGGGTTACAGTGTGAATAGGATGAAGGGTTTCTCTGCTCCAGGGTTACAGTGTGAATAGGGTTTCTCTTCCCCAGGGTTACAGTGTGAATAGGATGAAGGATTTCTCTGCTCCAGGGTTACAGTGTGAATAGGATGAAAGGTTTCTCTGCTCCAGGGTTACAGTGTGAATAGGGTTTCTCTGCTCCAGGGTTACAGTGTGCATAGGGTTTCTCTGCTCCAGGGTTACAGTGTGAATAGGGTTTCTATGCTCCAGGGTTACAGTGTGAAAAGGGTTTCTCTGCTCCAGTGTTACAGTGTGAATAGAATGAAGGGTTTCTCTTCCCCAGGGTTACTGTGTGAATAGGATGAAGGGTTTCTCTGCTCCAGGGTTACAGTGTGAATAGGGTTTCTCTGCCCCAGGGTTACAGTGTGAATAGGATGAAGGGTTTATCTTCCCCAGGGTTACAGTGTGAATAGGATGAAGGGTTTCTCTGCCCCAGGGTTACTGTGTGAATAGGATGAAGGGTTTCTCTTCCCCAGGGTTACTGTGTGAATAGGATGAAGGGTTTCTCTGCTCCAGGGTTACTGTGTGAATAGGGTGAAGGGTTTCTCTACCCCAGGGTTACTGTGTGAATAGGATTAAGGGTTTCTCAGCTCCAGGGTTACAGTGTGAATAGGGTTCCGCTTCCCCAGGGTTACAGTGTGAATAGGGTGAAGGGTTTCTCTGCCCCAGGGTTACAGTGTGAATAGGGTTTCTCTGCTCCAGGGTTACAGTGTGAATAGGATGAAGGGTTTCTCTGCCCCAGGGTTACAGTGTGAATAGGATGAAGGGTTTCTCTGCTCCAGGGTTACAGTGTGAATAGGGTTTCTCTGCTCCAGGGTTACTGTGTGAATAGGGTTTCTCTACCCCAGGGTTACAGTGTGAATAGGATGAATGGTTTCTCTGCCCCAGGGTTACAGTGTGAATAGGGTTTCTCTGCCCCAGGGTTACAGTGTGAATATGATGAAGGGTTTCTCTGCTCCAGGGTTACAGTGTGAATAGGGTGAAGGGTTTCTCTGGTCCAGGGTTACAGTGTGAATAGGGTTCCTCTTCCCCAGGTTTACAGTGTGAATATTATGAAGGGTTTCTCTGCTCCAGGGTTACAGTGTGAACAGGATGAAGGGTTTGTCTGCTCCAGGGTTACAGTGTGAATAGGATGAAGGGTTTCTCTGCTCCAGGGTTACAGTGTGAATAGGGTTTCTCTTCCCCAGGGTTACAGTGTGAATAGGATGAAGGATTTCTCTGCTCCAGGGTTACAGTGTGAATAGGATGAAAGGTTTCTCTGCTCCAGGGTTACAGTGTGAATAGGGTTTCTCTGCTCCAGGGTTACAGTGTGAATAGGGTTTCTCTGCTCCAGGGTTACAGTGTGAATAGGGTTTCTATGCTCCAGGGTTACAGTGTGAAAAGGGTTTCTCTGCTCCAGTGTTACAGTGTGAATAGAATGAAGGGTTTCTCTTCCCCAGGGTTACTGTGTGAATAGGATGAAGGGTTTCTCTGCTCCAGGGTTACAGTGTGAATAGGGTTTCTCTGCCGCAGGGTTACAGTGTGAATAGGATGAAGGGTTTATCTTCCCCAGGGTTACAGTGTGAATAGGATGAAATGTTTATCTTCCCCAGGGTTACAGTGTGAATAGGATGAAGGGTTTCTCTGCTCCAGGGTTACAGTGTGAATAGGGTTTCTCTGCCCCAGGGTTACAGTGTGAATAGGATGAAGGGTTTCTCTTCCCCAGGGTTACTGTGTGAATAGGGTGAAGGGTTTCTCTGCTCCAGGGTTACAGTGTGAATAGGGTTCCTCTTCCCCAGGGTTACAGTGTGAATAGGATGAAGGGTTTCTCTGCCCCAGGGTTACTGTGTGAATAGGGTGAAGGGTTTCTCTACCCCAGGGTTACTGTGTGAATAGGATGAAGGGTTTCTCTGCTCCAGGGTTACAGTATGAATAGGGTTCCTCTTCCCCAGGGTTACAGTGTGAATAGGGTGAAGGGTTTCTCTGCTCCAGGGTTACAGTGTGAATAGGGTTTCTCTGCTCCAGGGTTACAGTGTGAATAGGATGAAGGGTTTCTCTGCCCCAGGGTTACAGTGTGAATAGGATGAAGGGTTTCTCTGCTCCAGGGTTACAGTGTGAATAGGGTTTCTCTGCTCCAGGGTTACAGTGTGAATAGGATGAAGGGTTTCTCTGCTCCAGGGTTACAGTGTGAATAGGGTTCCTCTTCCCCAGGGTTACTGTGTGAATAGGATGAAGGGTTTCTCTGCTCCAGGGTTACAGTGTGAATAGGGTTTCTCTGCTCCGGGGTTACAGTGTGAATAGGGTTTCTCTGCCCCAGGGTTACAGTGTGAATAGGGTTCCTCTTCCCCAGGGTTACAGTGTGAATAGGATGAAGGGTTTCTCTGCTCCAGGGTTACAGTGTGAATAGGATGAAGGGTTTCTCTGCTCCAGGGTTACAGTGTGAATAGGATGAAGGGCTTCTCTACCCCAGGGTTACAGTGTGAATAGGATGAAGGGTTTCTCTGCTCCAGGGTTTTAGTGTGAATAGGGTTTCTCTGCCCCAGGGTTACATTATGAATAGGGTTTCTCTGCCCCAGGTTTACAGTGTGAATAGGGTTCCTCTGCTCCAGGGTTACAGTGTGAATAGGGTTCCTCTTCCCCAGGGTTACTGTGTGAATAGGATGAAGGGTTTCTCTGCTCCAGGGTTACAGTGTGAATAGGGTTTCTCTGCTCCAGGGTTACAGTGTGATATATCATTGGAATGTGGTACAAACCGAGGCAACGGTGTGCTTTAGGACCATGTGGACTCCTCTGAGCGGTCGGGTAGACTGTTTGGAGTGTTTATCTGACTGGATAATTGTTTAAAATAAAAAAATAAAAAATTGTACCTCTACCATTCATTTCTACCATGTAATTCTTCCTTCGCTGGTACCTGTTTGTCATCTGAAAACTCATCCCTTCTTCTCTCTCTTCTTTCCCTCAGTGATCTGCACGTTTCGAGGGATCGTGACGCAGGGTCTGTCTCTGGAGATAGGAGAGACAATTCAGATACTGGAGAAATGTGAAGGTATGTTAGTTCCACAGCATTGAATAGACAGTACTGTACTCTGGTGTTCACATACCCACCCTGTGCTGCAACACTCTCATGTTCTCATGTTCTCTGGAGGTTTAGTACTCATTGTTGCACAAGCCCTTCTCTGACAAGCTATAACCCCTATAGACAGTTCAGATATTGAAGAAACAATCTGTTTCCATATCTTCCCTGACTCCATAGTCTCCTTGACTCCATAGCCTCCCTGACTCAATAGCTTCCCTGACTCAATAGCCTCCCTGACTCCATATCCTCCCTGACTCCACAGCCTCCCTGACTACACAGCCTCCCTGACTCCATAGTCTCCCTGACTCCATATCCTCCCTGACTCCACAGCCTCCCTGACTCCATAGTCTCCCTGACTCCACAGCCTCCTTGACTCCATATCCTCCCTGACTCCACAGCCTCCTTGACTCCATATCCTCTGACTCCACAGCCTCCCTGACTCCATATCCTCCCTGACTCCATATCCTCCCTGACTCCACAGCCTCCCTGACTCCATATCCTCCCTGACTCCACAGCCTCCCTGACTCCATATCCTCAATGACTCCATATCCTCCCTGACTCCATAGTCTCCCTGACTCCATAGCCTCCCTGACTCCATAGCCTCCCTGACTCCATAGTCTCCCTGACTCCATAGTCTCCCTGACTCCATAGCCTCCCTGACTCCATATCCTCCCTGACTCCATAGTCTCCCTGACTCCATAGTCTCCCTGACTCCATAGCCTCCCTGACTCCATAGCCTCCCTGACTCCATAGTTTCACTGACTCTATAGCTTCCCTGACTGAATAGTCTCCCTGACTCCATAGCCTCCCTGACTCCTTAGCCTCCCTGACTCCATAGCCTCCCTGACTCCATAGCCTCCCTGACTCCATAGCCTCCTCCATTGGTATTTGTAAGAAGCAGGCAAAGCCAGTAGACAGGTGAGACTGCTGTGTCTGTAGCTGTGACTCTGGATGTGAGACGGCTGTGTCTGTAGCTGTGACTCTGGTTGTGAGACGGCTGTGTCTGTAGCTGTGACTCTGGATGTGAGACGGCTGTGTCTGTAGCTGTGACTCTGGTTGTGAACTGAACCTGCGTTGGCCGGCTGATAATGAGTCAGATGGTGTGACATTAGACACTGCTCACTGGGCCTCTTGTTGTGTATCGATCAGGATGGGAGGCCGGGAAGGAGCGACACACACACACACACACACACACACACACACATACATACACACACACACACACACACACACACACACACACACACACACACACACACACACACACACACACACACACACACACACACACACACACACACACACACACACACACACACACACACAAACACACACACACACACACAAACACGCACACACACACTTATCTGCTCTATCTCCCCAGGGAAATCTACTCTGTCTATTCCATTAACCCTAAGGCTTGGTCAGATCACACACAGCTCTGTTGACGGGATGGAATGGGAGGGGGAGGCGGTTTCTACGTTTCAGAGCAATAAGAGACTTCTCATAGGAGAACCCAGTCCCAGAGATCCTAGAGGATCAAATGAAATATACGGTAGTGTGTATCGAAGGGCTCAAAGCCTGGCCAGTGGTCAGCAGTTAGGATCATTAGGATCCCCATTAGGATCCCCATTAGGATCCCCATTAGGATCCCCATTAGGATGCCCATTAGGATCCCCATTAGGATCCCCATTAGGATCCCCATTAGGATCCCCATTATGGATCCCCATTAGGATCCCCATTAGGATCCCCATTATGGATCCCCATTAGGATCCCCATTAGGATCCCCATTAGGATCCCCATTAGGATGCCCATTAGGATCCCCATTAGGATCCCCATTAGGATGCCCATTAGGTTGCCCATTAGGATCCCCATTAGGATGCCCATTAGGATGCCCATTAGGATCCCCATTATGGATCCCCATTAGGATCCCCATTAGGATCCCCATTAGGATGCCCATTAGGATCCCCATTAGGATCCCCATTAGGATCCCCATTAGGATGCCCATTAGCTGCTGCCGAGGCAGTTATAGGATTTGTAAAAAATTACAATACATTCAAAACAGACTTCACAACCCACTAAGTGTGTGCCCTCGGGCCCCTACTCCACTATCACGCATCTACAACACAAAAATCCATGTTTACGTGTGTTTATAGTGCATATGTTATCGTGTCTGTGCTTGTTTGTGTCTCTTCACAGTCCCCGCTGTTCCATAAGGTCTATTTTTACTGCTGCATCAGTTACCTGATGTGGAATTGAGTTCCATGTCGTCATGGCTCTATGTAGTACTGTGCGCCCCCATAGTCTGTTCTAGTATTGCGAAGAGACCTCTGGTGGCATGTCTTGTGGGGTATGCATGGGTGTCTGAGCTGTGTGCTAGTAGTTTAAACAGACCTCTGGTGGCATGTCTTGTGGGGTATGCATGGGTGTCTGAGCTGTGTGCTAGTAGTTTAAACAGACAGCTCAGTGCATTCAACATGTAATGCCTTTCACAAATACAAGTAGTGATGAAGTCAATCTCCCCTCCACTTCGAGCGAGGATAGATTGACAAGCATATCATTATGTTATCTCTCTGTGTACATCCAAGGGCCAGCCGTGCTGCCCTGTTCTGAGCTAATTGCAATTTGCACCTGACCACACGACTGAACAGTAGTCCAGGTGCGACAAAACTAGAGCCTGTACAATCTGCCTTGTTGATATTGCAGTTAAGAAGAGTAGCGCTTGGACAGACTTCTCCCCATTTTAGCCACTGTTGTATCAATATGTTTTGACCATGACAGTTTACAATCCAGGGTTACTCCAAGCAGTTTTTAGTCACCTCAACTTGCTCAATTTCCACATTATTTATTACAATATTTAGTTGAGGTTTAGGGTTTAGTTAATGATTTGTCCCAAATACAATGCTTTTAGTTTTTGAAATATTTAGGACTAACTTATTCCTTGCCACACATTCTGAAACTAACAGCAGCTCTTTGTTAAGTACTGCAGTCATTTCAGTCGCAGTCATTCAGCTGACGTGTACAGACACACTGGCTTTACTCAAAGACAGTGGCATGTTATTAGTAAATATTGAAAAACGTAAAGGGAATAGACAGCTTCCCTGGGGAATTCCTGATTCTACCTGGATTATGTTGGAGAGGCTTCTATTAAAGAAGATCCTCTGTGTTCTGTTAGGCAGGTAACTCTTTATCCACAACATAGTAGGGGATGTAAAGCCATAACACATACATTTTTTTCCAGCAGCAGACTATGATCAATAATGTCAAAAGCCACACTGAAGTCAAAAACAAAACAGCCCCCACAATCTTTTTAACATCAATTCATCTCAGCCAATCATCGGGCATTTGTATAAGTGCTGTGCGTGAAAGTTTGTTGTCAATTTGTTTACTGTAAAATAGCATTGTATCTGGTCAAACACAATTTTTTTCCAAAAGTTTACTAAGGCTTGGTAACAGGCTGATTGGTCGGCCGTTTGAGCCAGTAAAGGGGGCTTTACTGTTCTTAGGTAGCGGAAAGCCTTTTGCTTCCCTCCAGGCCTGAGGGCACACGCTTTCTATTAGGCTTAAATTGAAGATATGGAAAATAGGAGTGGCAATATCGTCCACTATTGTAAGGTCCTGGGTGTCGTGAGGGTGAAATCAGGCGCAGGAAAGCAGAGTTCAATAAAGTGCTTTTTCTTTAATGCACACACGGTGAACTACGGTCAACCCACTTACGGATGCTCAAACCAAATGCCCCAGACACAGGGAAACGAAAACAGTCTAGCACTAAATACACAAACATGTACATCTAATGCAAACACCAGGGTTACAATGATCAATCCCGCACAAAGAACCAGACGGGCCGGCTGACTAATAAAGCCTCACTAATTATAGCCAACTCAAAACAGGTGTACTCAATAAACACATAAGGAGGGGGAGAAAATAATCAGTGGCAGCTAGTAGGCCGGCGACGACGACCGCCGAGTGCCACCCGAACGGGAAGGGGAGCCACCTTCGGTCGGGGGTCGTGACAACTATTATCCTCAGTAATTTTCCATCCAAGTTGTCAGACCCCGGTGGCTTGTCATTGTTGATGGACAACAATAGTGTTTCCACCTCTTCAGCACTGACTTTGAAAATTCAAAATGACAATTATTGTCTTTCATAATTTGGTCAGATATACTTGGATGTGTAGTGTCAGCGTTTGTCGGTGTTAACACAACACATGGTCTGTCAGTATCCTGTTAACACAACACAAGGTTGTGTCAGTGTGCTGTTAACACAACACATGGTGTGTCAGTATCCTGTTAACACAACACATGGTGTGTCAGTATCCTGTTAACACAACACATGGTGTGTCAGTATCCTGTTAACACAACACATGGTGTGTCAGTATCCTGTTAACACAACACAAGGTGTGTCAGTATCCTGTTAACACAACACAAGGTGTGTCAGTATCCTGTTAACACAACACAAGGTGTGTCAGTATCCTGTTAACACAACACAAGGTGTGTCAGTATCCTGTTAACACAACACATGGTGTGTCAGTATCCTGTTAACACAACACAAGGTGTGTCAGTATCCTGTTAACACAACACAAGGTGTGTCAGTATCCTGTTAACACAACACAAGGTGTGTCAGTATCCTGTTAACACAACACAAGGTGTGTCAGTATCCTGTTAACACAACACAAGGTGTGTTAGT
>NC_143028.1:76930000-76952500 GCF_057628025.1 Oncorhynchus mykiss
TATTAGGGAATAAGGGAATAAGGCTATTAGGGAATAAGGAAATAAGGGAATAAGGCTATTAGAGAATAAGGAAATAAGGGAATAAGGCTATTAGGGAATAAGGAAAAAAGGGAATAAGGCTATTAGGGAATATGGGAAAACGGCTATTAGGGAATAAAGGAATAAGGCTACTAGGGAATAAGGAAATAAGGGAATAAGATAATAAGGGAATAATGGAATAAGGCTATTAAGGAATAAGGACATAAGGGAATAAGGCTATTAGGGAATAAGGAAATAAGGGAATAAGGCTATTAGGGAATATGGGAATACGGCTATTAGGGAATAAGGGAATAAGGCTATTAGGGAATAAGGGAATAAGGCTATTAGGAAATAAGGGAATAAGAGAATAAGTGAATAAGGGAATGATGGAATAAGGCTATTAGGGAATAAGGGAATAAGGGATTAAGGCTATTAGGGAATAAGGAAATTAGCCTGTCCGTCATGTGTTTGAGTGTCTGTGTGTGTTTGGTTTGGGCATGTGCCTGTGTGCCTGTGTGCTTGTGTGTTTGTTTGTGTGTGTGTGTGTGTGTGTGTGTATGTGTACGTATGCGCACACGCACTTGTGTGTGTGCCAATCTGTATTCTCGTTAGTTACATTGATGAAACTATTTTCCACATTCAGATGAGATGAGAGTTAGCTAGGCTCCTCCAATTATGTGGAAGTCTCTGAGGCCCATGTGTCAAGTCTACGATGCTTCAGGACTCAGCACACTGCTGCCTCTCTTATTCAACTTCCCCTTGTGTTTTATAGCATTATAACCTTTCACTCTGTAACACATGTCTGAGAGTTAGACTACTACAACTATGTTGAGGTCTCAGAGGCCCCATGTTGTCTTGTGCAGAACAGACTATAGTGTTTAGTCAAAGAAAGAGGAGGACTGTTGCCACACTGACACACATTGACTTGGTTTTATTAAACCTGACATCTACCAGCTCCTCTCTGACGTCTACCAGCTCCTCTCTGACATCTACCATCTCCTCTCTGACATCTACCATCTCCTCTCTGACATCTACCAGCTCCTCTCTGACATCTACCAGCTCCTCTCTGACATCTACCATCTCCTCTCTGACATTCACCAGCTTCTCTCTGACATCTACCATCTCCTCTCTGACATCTACCATCTCCTCTCTGACATTCACCATCTCCTCTCTGACATCTACCAGCTCCTCTCTGACATCTACCATCTCCTCTCTGACATCTACCATCTCCTCTCTGACATCTACCAGCTCCTCTCTGACATCTACCATCTCCTCTCTGACATCTACCATCTTCTCCCAAGCAGTTTAGTGTTGCATAGCCATTAAGTAATGTAATGAAACAGCAGGGAGCAGGTCTCGAACCCTCGACCTTCGAGCCCGAGGTTCAGCGCGCTATCGAACATTAAGATAACATCAGTCCTACCTGACCCCATTCACTCTCACATTATACTGAACATTAAGATAACATCAGTCCTACCTGACCCCATTCACTCTCACATTATACTGAACATTAAGATAACATCAGTCCTACCTGACCCCATTCACTCTCACATTATACTGAACATTAAGATAACATCAGTCCTACTTGACCACATTCACTCTCACATTATACTGAACATTAAGATAACATCAGTCCTACCTGACCCCATTCACTCTCACATTATACTGAACATTAAGATAACATCAGTCCTACCTGACCACATTCACTCTCACATTATACTGAACATTAAGATAACATCAGTCCTACCTGACCCCATTCACTCTCACATTATACTGAACATTAAGATAACATCAGTCCTACCTGACCCCATTCACTCTCACATTATACTGAACATTAAGATAACATCAGTCCTACCTGACCCCATTCACTCTCACATTATACTGAACATTAAGATATGATCAGTCCTACCTGACCCCATTCACTCTCACATTATACTGAACATTAAGATAACATCAGTCCTACCTGACCCCATTCACTCTCACATTATACTGAACATTAAGATAACATCAGTCCTACCTGACCCCATTCACACTCACATTATACTGAACATTAAGATAACATCAGTCCTACCTGACCCCATTCACTCTCACATTATACTGAACATTAAGATAACATCAGTCCTACCTGACCCCATTCACTCTCACATTATACTGAACATTAAGATAACATCAGTCCTACCTGACCCCATTCACTCTCACATTATACTGAACAGTAAGATAACATCAGTCCTACCTGACCCCATTCACTCTCACATTATACTGAACATTAAGATAACATCAGTCCTACCTGACCCCATTCACTCTCACATTATACTGAACATTAAGATAACATCAGTCCTACCTGACCCCATTCACTCTCACATTATACTGAACATTAAGATAACATCAGTCCTACCTGACCCCATTCACTCTCACATTATACTGAACATTAAGATAACATCAGTCCTACCTGACCCCATTCACTCTCACATTATACTGAACATTAAGATAACATCAGTCCTACCTGACCCCATTCACTCTCACATTATACTGAACATTAAGATAACATCAGTCCTACCTGACCCCATTCACTCTCACATTATACTGAACATTAAGATAACATCAGTTCTACCTGACCCCATTCACTCTCACATTATACTGAACATTAAGATAACATCAGTCCTACCTGACCACATTCACACTCACATTATACTGAACATTAAGATAACATCAGTCCTGAGGGTTGATCTCAGGGGTGTTTTCTGAGGGTGGCTGAGGGTTGATATCAGGGATGTTTTCTGGGGGTGGGCTGAGGGTTGATATCAGGGGTGTTTTCTGAGGGTGGGCTGAGGGTTGATATCAGGGATTTTTTCTGAGGGTGGGCTGTAACAGTTGATATCAGGGTTGTTTTCTGAGGGTGGGCTGAGGGTTGATATGGGTTGTTTCCTGAGGGTGGGCTGAGGGTTGATATGGGTTGTTTTCTGAGGGTGGGCTGAGGGTTGAGATGGGTTGTTTTCTGAGGGTGGGCTGAGGGTTGAGATGGGTTGTTTTCTGAGGGTGTGCTGAGGGTTGATATGGGTTGTTTTCTGAGGGTGGGCTGAGGGTTGATATGGGTTGTTTTCTGAGGGTGGGCTGAGGGTTGATATCAGGGATTTTTTCTGAGGGTGGGCTGTAACAGTTGATATCAGGGTTGTTTTCTGAGGGTGGGCTGAGGGTTGATATGGGATGTTTTCTGAGGGTGGGCTGAGGGTTGATATGGGTTGTTTTCTGAGGGTGGGCTGAGGGTTGATATGGGTTGTTTTCTGAGGGTGGGCTGAGGGTTGATATGGGTTGTTTTCTGAGGGTGGGCTGAGAGTTGATCTCAGGGGTGTTTTCTGAGGGTGGCTGAGGGTTGATATGGGTTGTTTTCTGAGGGTGGGCTGAGGGTTGATATGGGTTGTTTTCTGAGGGTGGGCTGAGGGTTGAGATGGGTTGTTTTCTGAGGGTGGGCTGAGGGTTGAGATGGGTTGTTTTCTGAGGGTGTGCTGAGGGTTGATATGGGTTGTTTTCTGAGGGTGGGCTGAGGGTTGAGATGGGTTGTTTTCTGAGGGTGGGCTGAGGGTTGACATGGGTTGTTTTCTGAGGGTGGGCTGAGGGTTGAGATGGGTTGTTTTCTGAGGGTGGGCTGAGGGTTGAGATAAGGGGTGTTTACAGATCTCTCCTAAACATTGATTTTGTTATTTTCTCTCTTTCAGGGTGGTACCGAGGATTCTCCACCAGGAAGCCCACAATCAAGGTAAATTACCTGGTGCTCTCATTCCTACAACGTTATATGGGACGTGTGTTTCCACACTACACTGTCGACCACTATGATTGGCTGTTTAGCTACGCTCACTAGAGATCACCATTCTGATTGGCTGTGTACCTACACTCTCTAGAGTTTACCACTCTGATTGGCTGTTAACATACACTCTCTAGTGTTTACCACTCTGATTGGCTGTTTACCTACACTCTCTAGAGTTTACCACTCTGATTGGCTGTTTACCTACACTCTCTAGAGTTTACCACTCTGATTGGCTGTTAACACACATTCTTTAGTGTTTACCACGCTGATTTTCTGTTTTCACGCTGTGATTGGTGCATTAGTGTATAGCCATGGGGTTCTGCAGTTTTTATGCTTCAATTGAAACAAGGGTTAGTGTTTCATACACCTTATCCACTGTAGTTATAGGAGAAAAAAGGGGAAAACACTCACTATTGGACTAATACAATCCCTGGTATTGGTGTATGATACAGTGTGTATAATGGATCTATAATGCATCAAGCAATCAAATCCATTACATGTATTGTGTATAAAAGGATATTAGTGTATCCAAGTTTATTTTTTTTCAAACATACAGTTGTTCTGCTCCTGCATTAGTGAGCCAACACCGTGAAACACTCCAGACGGGTACATTAGACTGTACAGGAACAGACGGTGCATAGCGTGTCATCTCAGCAACATACAACATACAATATACATACAACAGAGACACACATTTGAGGAATAATGGGAAAGCAGTTCTGCTTTGAAAGTTGATTAACTTGTAACCCCACTTTTGAGAACATGGCTTGCAACCTCACTTTTGAGAACATGGCTTGCAATCTCACTTTTGAGAAAATGGCTTGCAACCTCACTTTTGAGAACATGGCTTGCGTCCTCACTTTTGAGGATGTTTTGGTACCTACTGGAGAGCTCTTCTTTGTCTACACCCATTCAGCATCGTTCACACCCTCTTAAGCTTTAGCCCCCCAACCAAACTCTGACGATTTGACTCCCCCTAGCAGAGCTGGCTGTTTTCATGTTATCCAGAGCGTTGGTGACCTTATCTGTGCTGTGGGCAAAAATGTAATTGCGCTTTTTTTGCCGACGTTTACTGACCCCGGCCATATTCAGTGTTGTTGAGCCTTCGTATATTCATCAGTTATTCTGTGCTCTGGTACACACAGACGAGAGTGAATCTGAGTAGATGGCCAGACTGAATTTACGATCGCACCTGAAATGGTTATTTGTATAGTGGAGTCTTTTGTTAAGACATGTAGCTAGCTAGCTAAACAGTGAACCAAAATCCCTGAATCTGCAGGTAGTTAACCAACCAAGTTCAATGTTAGCTAGCTAACATTGGGCTATAACTAGTCAAACAAATGGCTCTGAGATACGAATAATAAGATCATACTATATCAGGAGGTCTGAAGCTGTACTATATCAGGTCTGAAGCTGTACTATATCAGGTCTGAAGCTGTACTATATAAGGTCTGAAGCTGTACTATATCAGGAGGTCTGAAGCTGTACTATATCAGGAGGTCTGAAGCTGTACTATATCTGGAGGTCTGAAGCTGTACTATATCAGGAGGTTTGAAGATATACTATATCAGGAGGTTTGAAGCTGTACTACATTAGGTAGTACATGAAGCTGTACTATATCATGTCTGAAGCTGTACTATATCAATAGGTCTGAAGCTGTATTATATCAGGAGGTCTGAAGCTGTACTATATCAGGTCTGAAGCTGTACTCTATCAGGAGGTCTGAAGCTGTACTATATCAGGTCTGAAGCTATACTATATCAGGAGGTCTGAAGCTTTACTATATCAGGAGGTCTGAAGCTGTACTATATCAGGAGGTCTGAAGCTGTACTATATCCGGAGGTCTGAAGCTGTACTATATCTGGAGGTCTGAAGCTGTAGTATATCAGGAGGTGTGAAGCTGTAATATATCAGGAGGTCGAAAGCTGTACTAAAACAGGAGGTCTGAAGCTGTACTATATCAGGAGGTCTGAAGCTATAGTATATCAGGAGGTCTGAACCTATACTATATCAGGAGGTCTGAAGCTGTACTATATCGGGTCTGAAGCTGTACTATATCAGGTCTGAAGCTGTACTATATCAGGTCTGAAGCTGTACTATATCAGGTCTGAAGCTGTACTATATCAGGAGGTCTGAAGCTGTACTATATCAGGAGGTCTGAAGCTGTACTATATCTGGAGGTCTGAAGCTGTACTATATCAGGAGGTCTGAAGCTGTACTATATCAGGTCTGAAGCTGTACTATATCAGGTCTGAAGCTGTACTATATCAGGTCTGAAGCTGTACTATATCAGGACATCTGAAGCTGTACTATATCAGGTCTGAAGCTGTACTATATCAGGTCTGAAGCTATACTATATCAGGAGGTCTAAAGCTGTACTATATAAGGAGGTCTGAAGCTGTACTATATCAGGAGGTCTGAAGCTATACTATATCAGAAGGTCTGAAGCTGTACTATATCAGGTCTGAAGCTGTACTATATCAGGGCTGATGCTATACTATATCAGGAGGTCTGAAGCTGTACTATATCAGGAGTTCTGAAGCTGTATTATATCAGGTCTGAAGCTGTACTCTATCAGGAGGTCTGAAGCTGTAGTATATCAGGAGGTCTGAAGCTGTAATATATCAGGAGGTCGAAAGCTGTACTAAAACAGGAGGTCTGAAGCTGTACTATATCAGGAGGTCTGAAGCTATAGTATATCAGGAGGTCTGAACCTATACTATATCAGGAGGTCTGAAGCTGTACTATATCGGGTCTGAAGCTGTACTATATCAGGTCTGAAGCTGTACTATATCAGGTCTGAAGCTGTACTATATCAGGTCTGAAGCTGTACTATATCAGGTCTGAAGCTGTACTATATCAGGTCTGAAGCTGTACTATATCAGGACATCTGAAGCTGTACTATATCAGGTCTGAAGCTGTACTATATCAGGTCTGAAGCTATACTATATCAGGAGGTCTGAAGCTGTACTATATAAGGAGGTCTGAAGCTGTACTATATCAGGAGGTCTGAAGCTATACTATATCAGAAGGTCTGAAGCTGTACTATATCAGGTCTGAAGCTGTACTATATCAGGGCTGATGCTATACTATATCAGGAGGTCTGAAGCTGTACTATATCAGGAGTTCTGAAGCTGTACTATATCAGGTCTGAAGCTGTACTCTATCAGGAGGTCTGAAGCTGTACTATATCAGGAGGTCGAAAGCTGTACTAAAACAGGAGGTCTGAAGCTGTACTATATCAGGAGGTTTGAAGCTATATTATATCAGGATGTCTGAACCTATACTATATCAGGAGGTCTGAAGCTGTACTATATCAGGAGGTCTGAAGCTGTACTATATCAGGAGGTCTGAAGCTGTACTATATCAGGAGGTCTGAAGCTGTACTATATCTGGTCTGAAGCTATACTATATCAGGTCTGAAGCTGTACTATATCAGGTCTGAAGCTGTACTATGTCAGGCCTGAAGCTGTACTATATCAGGTCTGAAGCTATACTATATCAGGAGGTCTGAAGCTGTATTATATCAGGTCTGAAACTGTACTCTATCAGGAGTTCTGAAGCTGTACTATATCAGGTCTGAAGCTGTACTATATAAGGTCTGAAGCTGTACTATATCAGATCTGAAGCTGAAATCTATTATGTCTGAAGCTGTACTATATCAGGATTTCTGAAGCTGTACTATATCAGGAGGTTTGAAGCTGTACTATATCAGGAGGTTTGAAGATATACTATATCAGGAGGTTTGAAGCTGTACTACATCAGGTCTGAAGCTGTACTATATCATGTCTGAAGCTGTACTATATCAAGAGGTCTGAAGCTGTACTATATCAGGAGGTCTGAAGCTGTACTATATCAGGTCTGAAGCTGTACTCTATCAGGAGGTCTGAAGCTGTACTATATCAGGTCTGAAGCTATACTATATCAGGAGATCTGAAGCTTTACTATATCAGGAGGTCTGAAGCTGTACTATATCAGGAGGTCTGAAGCTGTACTATATCCGGAGGTCTGAAGCTGTACTATATCAGCTCTGAAGCTATACTATATCAGGAGGTCTGAAGCTCTACTATATCAGGAGGTCTGAAGCTGTACTATATCAGGAGGTCTGAAGCTGTACTATATCAGGAGGTCTGAAGCTCTACTATATCAGGAGGTCTAAAGCTGTACTATATCATGTCTGAAGCTGTACTATGTCAGGTCAGAAGCTGTACTATATCAGGTCTGAAGCTATACTATATCAGGAGGTCTGAAGCTGATTATATCAGGTCTGAAGCTGTACTCTATCAGGAGGTCTGAAGCTGTACTATATCAGGTCTGAAGCTGTACTATATCAGGAGGTTTTAAGCTGTACTATATCAGGAGGTCTGAAGCTGTACTATATCAAGAGGTCTGAAGCTGTACTATATCAGGTCTTAAGCTGTACTTGATCAGGTCTGAAGCTATACTATATCAAGAGGTCTTAAGTTTTACTATATCAGGAGGTCTGAAGCTGTACTATATCAGGTCTGAAGCTGTACTATATCAGGAGGTCTGAAGCTGTACTATATCAGGAGGTCTGAAGCTGTACTATATCAGGAGGTCTGAAGCTGTACTATATCAGGAGGTCTGAAGCTGTACTATATCAGGTCTGAAGCTCTACTATATCTGGTCTGAAGCTATACTATATCAGGTCTGAAGCTGTACTATATCAGGTCTGAAGCTATACTGTATCAGGAGGTCTGGAGCTGTATTATATCAGGTCTGAAGCTGTACTCTATCAGGAGTTCTGAAGCTGTACTATATCAGGTCTGAAGCTGTACTATATAAGGTCTGAAGCTGTACTATATCAGATCTGAAGCTGTACTATATCAGGAGGTTTTAAGCTGTACTATATCAGGGGGTCTGAAGCTGTACTATATCAGGAAGTCTGAAGCTGTACTATATAAGGAGGTTTGAAGCTGTACTATATCAGGAGGTCTGAAGCTGTACTATATCAAGAGTTCTGAAGCTGTACTATATCAGGTTTGAAGCTGTACTATATCAGGACTGAAGCTGTACTATATCAAGAGGTCTGAAGCTGTACTATATCAGGAGGTCTGAAGCTGTACTATATCAGGTCTGAAGCTGTACTATATCAGGAGGTCTGAAGCTGTACTATATCAGGTCTGAAGCTGTACTATATCAGGAGGTCTGAAGCTGTACTATATCAGGAGGTCTGAAGCTCTACTATATCAGGAGGTCTAAAGCTGTACTATATCATGTCTGAAGCTGTACTATGTCAGGTCAGAAGCTGTACTATATCAGGTCTGAAGCTATACTATATCAGGAGGTCTGAAGCTGATTATATCAGGTCTGAAGCTGTACTCTATCAGGAGGTCTGAAGCTGTACTATATCAGGTCTGAAGCTGTACTATATCAGGAGGTTTTAAGCTGTACTATATCAGGAGGTCTGAAGCTGTACTATATCAAGAGGTCTGAAGCTGTACTATATCAGGTCTTAAGCTGTACTTGATCAGGTCTGAAGCTATACTATATCAAGAGGTCTTAAGTTTTACTATATCAGGAGGTCTGAAGCTGTACTATATCAGGTCTGAAGCTGTACCATATCAGGAGGTCTGAAGCTGTACTATATCAGGAGGTCTGAAGCTGTACTATATCAGGAGGTCTGAAGCTGTACTATATCAGGAGGTCTGAAGCTGTACTATATCAGGTCTGAAGCTCTACTATATCTGGTCTGAAGCTATACTATATCAGGTCTGAAGCTGTACTATATCAGGAGGTCTGAAGTTTTTCTATACCATGTCTGAAGCTGTACTATGTCAGGTCTGAAGCTGTACTATATCAGGAGGTCTGAAGCTGTACTATACCATGTCTGAAGCTGTACTATATCAGGTCTGAAGCTATACCGTATCAGGAGGTCTGGAGCTGTATTATATCAGGTCTGAAGCTGTACTCTATCAGGAGTTCTGAAGCTGTACTATATCAGGTCTGAAGCTGTACTATATAAGGTCTGAAGCTGTACTATATCAGATCTGAAGCTGTACTATATCAGGAGGTTTTAAGCTGTACTATATCAGGGGGTCTGAAGCTGTACTATATCAGGAAGTCTGAAGCTGTACTATATAAGGAGGTTTGAAGCTGTACTATATCAGGAGGTCTGAAGCTGTACTATATCAAGAGTTCTGAAGCTGTACTATATCAGGTTTGAAGCTGTACTATATCAGGACTGAAGCTGTACTATATCAAGAGGTCTGAAGCTGTACTATATCAGGAGGTCTGAAGCTGTACTATATCAGGTCTGAAGCTGTACTATATCAGGAGGTCTGAAGCTGTACTATATCAGGTCTGAAGCTGTACTATGTCAGGCCTGAAGCTGTACTATATCAGGTCTGAAGCTATACTATATCAGGAGGTCTGAAGCTGTATTATATCAGGTCTGAAACTGTACTCTATCAGGAGGTCTGAAGCTGTACTATATCAGGTCTGAAGCTGAAATCTATTATGTCTGAAGCTGTACTATATCAGGTCTGAAGCTATACTATATCAGGAGGTCTGAAGCTTTACTATATCAGGAGGTCTGAAGCTGTACTATATCAGGAGGTCTGAAGCTGTACTATATCCGGAGGTCTGAAGCTGTACTATATCAGCTCTGAAGCTATACTATATCAGGAGGTCTGAAGCTCTACTATATCAGGAGGTCTGAAGCTGTACTATATCAGGAGGTCTGAAGCTGTACTATATCAGGAGGTCTGAAGCTGTACTATATCAGGAGGTCTGAAGCTCTACTATATCAGGAGGTCTAAAGCTGTACTATATCATGTCTGAAGCTGTACTATGTCAGGTCAGAAGCTGTACTATATCAGGTCTGAAGCTATACTATATCAGGAGGTCTGAAGCTGTATTATATCAGGTCTGAAGCTGTACTCTATCAGGAGGTCTGAAGCTGTACTATATCAGGTCTGAAGCTGTACTATATCAGGTCTGAAGCTGTACTATATCAGATCTGAAGCTGTACTATATCAGGAGGTTTTAAGCTGTACTATATCAGGAGGTTTGAAGCTGTACTATATCAGGAGGTCTGAAGCTGTACTATATCAAGAGGTCTGAAGCTGTACTATATCAGGTCTTAAGCTGTACTATATCAGGTCTGAAGCTATACTATATCAAGAGGTCTTAAGTTGTACTATATCAGGAGGTCTGAAGCTGTACTATATCAGGAGGTCTGAAGCTGTACTATATCAGGTCTGAAGCTGTACTATATCTGGTCTGAAGCTATACTATATCAGGTCTGAAGCTGTACTATATCAGGAGGTCTGAAGCTGTACTATATCAGGTCTGAAGCTGTACTATGTCAGGTCTGAAGCTGTACTATATCAGGTCTGAAGCTATACTGTATCAGGAGGTCTGGAGCTGTATTATATCAGGTCTGAAGCTGTACTCTATCAGGAGTTCTGAAGCTGTACTATATCAGGTCTGAAGCTGTACTATATAAGGTCTGAAGCTGTACTATATCAGATCTGAAGCTGTACTATATCAGGAGGTTTTAAGCTGTACTATATCAGGGGGTCTGAAGCTGTACTATATCAGGAAGTCTGAAGGTGTACTATATCAGGAGGTTTGAAGCTGTACTATATCAGGAGGTCTGAAGCTGTACTATATCAGGTCTGAAGCTGTACTATATCAGGAGGTCTGAAGCTGTACTATATCAGGTCTGAAGCTGTACTATGTCAGGTCTGAAGCTGTACTATATCAGGTCTGAAGCTATACTATATCAGGAGGTCTGAAGCTGTACTATATCAGGTCTGAAGCTGTACTCTATCAGGAGGTCTGAAGCTGTACTATATCAGGTCTGAAGCTATACTATATCAGGAGGTCTGAAGCTTTACTATATCAGGAGGTCTGAAGCTGTACTATATCAGGAGGTCTGAAGCTGTACTATATCCGGAGTTCTGAAGCTGTACTATATCAGCTCTGAAGCTGTACTATATCAGGAGGTCTGAAGCTACAGTGCCTTGCGAAAGTATTCGGCCCCCTTGAACTTTGCGACCTTTTGCCACATTTCAGGCTTCAAACATAAAGATATAAAACTGTATTTTTTTGTGAAGAATCAACAACAAGTGGGACACAATCATGAAGTGGAGCGACATTTATTGGATATTTCAAACTTTTTTAACAAATCAAAAACTGAAAAATTGGGCGTGCAAAATTATTCAGCCCCCTTAAGTTAATACTTTGTAGCGCCACCTTTTGCTGCGATTACAGCTGTAAGTCGCTTGGGGTATGTCTCTATCAGTTTTGCACATCGAGAGACTGAAATTTTTTCCCATTCCTCCTTGCAAAACAGCTCGAGCTCAGTGAGGTTGGATGGAGAGCATTTGTGAACAGCAGTTTTCAGTTCTTTCCACAGATTCTCGATTGGATTCAGGTCTGGACTTTGACTTGGCCATTCTAACACCTGGATATGTTTATTTTTGAACCATTCCATTGTAGATTTTGCTTAATGTTTTGGATCATTGTCTTGTTGGAAGACAAATCTCCGTCCCAGTCTCAGGTCTTTTGCAGACTCCATCAGGTTTTCTTCCAGAATGGTCCTGTATTTGGCTCCATCCATCTTCCCATCAATTTTAACCATCTTCCCTGTCCCTGCTGAAGAAAAGCAGGCCCAAACCATGATGCTGCCACCACCATGTTTGACAGTGGGTATGGTGTGTTCAGCTGTGTTGCTTTTACGCCAAACATAACGTTTTACATTGTTGCCAAAAAGTTCAATTTTGGTTTCATCTGACCAGAGCACCTTCTTCCACATGTTTGGTGTGTCTCCCAGGTGGCTTGTGGCAAACTTTAAACAACACTTTTTATGGATATCTTTAAGAAATGGCTTTCTTCTTGCCACTCTTCCATAAAGGCCAGATTTGTGCAATATACGACTGATTGTTGTCCTATGGACAGAGTCTCCCACCTCAGCTGTAGATCTCTGCAGTTCATCCAGAGTGATCATGGGCCTCTTGGCTGCATCTCTGATCAGTCTTCTCCTTGTATGAGCTGAAAGTTTAGAGGGACGGCCAGATCTTGGTAGATTTGCAGTGGTCTGATACTCCTTCCATTTCAATATTATCGCTTGCACAGTGCTCCTTGGGATGTTTAAAGCTTGGGAAATCGTTTTGTATCCAAATCCGGCTTTAAACTTCTTCACAACAGTATCTCGGACCTGCCTGGTGTGTTCCTTGTACTTCATGATGCTCTCTGCGCTTTTGACGGACCTCTGAGACTATCACAGTGCAGGTGCATTTATACGGAGACTTGATTACACACAGGTGGATTATATTTACCATCATTAGTCATTTAGGTCAACATTGGATCATTCAGAGATCCTCACTGAACTTCTGGAGAGAGTTTGAAGCACTGAAAGTAAAGGGGCTGAATAATTTTGCACGCCCAATTTTTCAGTTTTTGATTTGTTAAAAAAGTTTGAAATATCCAATAAATGTTGTTCCACTTCATGATTGTGTCCCACTTGTTGTTGATTCTTCACAAAAAAATACAGTTTTATATCTTTATGTTTGAAGCCTGAAATGTGGCAATAGCTGTACTATATCAGGTCTGAAGCTGTACTATATCAGGTCTGAAGCTGTACCCTATCAGATCTGAAGCTGTACTATATCAGGTCTGAAGCTGTACTATATCAGGTCTGAAGCTGTACTATATCAGGAGGTCTGAAGCTGTACTCTATCAGGAGGTCTGAAGCTATACTGTATCAGGAGGTCTGAAGCTGTACTATATCAGGAGGTCTGAAGCTGTACTATATCAAGAGGTCTGAAGCTGTACTATATGAGGTCTGAAGCTGTACAATATCAGGTCTGAAGCTGTACTATATCAGGAGGTCTGAAGCTGTACTCTATCAGGAGGTCTGAAGCTGTACTATATCAGGAGGTCTGAAGCTATACTGTATCAGGAGGTCTGAAGCTGTACTCTATCAGGAGGTCTGAAGCTATACTGTATCAGGAGGTCTGAAGCTGTACTATATCAGGAGGTCTGAAGCTGTACTCTATCAGGAGGTCTGAAGCTATACTGTATCAGGAGGTCTGAAGCTGTACTATATCAGGAGGTCTGAAGCTGTACTATATCAAGAGGTCTGAAGCTGTACTATATGAGGTCTGAAGCTGTACTATAACAGGTCTGAAGCTGTACTATAACAGGTCTGAAGCTGTACTCTATCAGGTCTGAAGCTGTACTATAACAGGTCTGAAGCTGTACTATAACAGGTCTGAAGCTGTACTATAACAGGTGTGAAGCTGTACTATAACAGGTCTGAAGCTGTACTATAACAGGTCTGAAGCTGTACTATAACAGGTCTGAAGCTGTACTATATCAGGTTTGAAGCTGTACTATATCAAGAGGTCTGTCGTATTGTCTGACCCCCTCCTGCTTCTTTGTTCACCTTTTATTGGCTGGTACAGGATGGTACACACATAAGCGCACACGCACACTCACACACACACAGAACCGTGGTAGGTCTCGACAACAGAGATAAAGCACCATCCTTTAACCCCATTAGTGTGCTTCCTTTGTTGTTAGATATCCAGTTGACCTCTTTAGAAGCCAGTTTGTACTAATACAATGTATCAATGTCAATAGCCAACTGTACAAAAACAATTCTTTACCACTAAAAGCCAACTGTACAAAAACAATTCTTTACCACTTAAATCCATTTTGTATGATTCATTTTCAGAAACAGTACCTAGAGAGAAGTAGTATTACAGTAGCATAGTTTAAGATTTTTTTTACTTACCCAGATGACTGGACGCATGCTAGCGGTACCCGTAGACTTCTATTCGTTGTGCTAACGCTAGTTAGCAATGGCTCACAAATCTACAGTGCCTTCAACTTTTTTCAAACAGCACGCAGATATCCAAATGGTATCCACGTCTTCATTGCCAAAATCTCACACCGTCCCTTTAACGGTACATAAGAAGTTGAAACTGCATAGATGTTTTATTCATAACACTAGAGGACTCTATAACGCTGTAATCTGAAACGCTTTCCTTTATGTTTCTCTGCGTTGTCAGGCATTATTTTTGAGGCTTCTATAACACCGGTCATTAGGCTTAATTGTTTTGGCACTTTGAGGCAGATACCCCCTTTTTTTTGTGATGTTCAGCTTCTGTGTTATTGACTTCATTTTAAATTACCACCTAAAACTGTAGCACTTATAAGTGCTGGGTGTTTTATTTTTCATTTATCTTATTTAAACTTTATTTAATCAGTGAAGTCACATCGAGATTGAGCCCTGGCCAAGAGAGCAGCACAGATGAGTTCCGTTTAGTCTGTAACCTGTGATGTAGCCTCTACTGGATTGAACTGTGTGTAAAGGGTGGCAGGTAGTCAGGTAGCCTAGCTGGTGGCAAGTAGCCTAGTGGCAGGTAGCCTAGCTGGTGGCAGGTAGCCTAGCTGGTGGCAGGTAGCCTAGTGGCAGGTAGCCTAGCTGGTGGCAGGTAGCCTAGCTGGTGGCAGGTAGCCTAGCTGGTGGCAGGTAGCCTAGTGGCAGGTAGCCTAGCTAGTGGCAGGTAGCCTAGTGGCAGGTAGCCTAGCTAGTGGCAGGTAGCCTAGTGGCAGGTAGTCTAGTGGCAGGTAGCCTAATGGAAGGTAGTCTAGTGGCAGGTAGCCTAGTGGCAGGTAGCCTAGCTGGTGGCAGGTAGCCTAGTGGCAGGTAGCCTAGTGGCAGGTAGCCTAGCTGGTGGCAGGTAGCCTAGTGGCAGGTAGCCTAGCTGGTGGCAGGTAGCCTAGTGGCAGGTAGCCTAGTGGCAGGTAGCCTAGCTAGTGGCAGGTAGCCTAGTGGCAGGTAGTCTAGTGGCAGGTAGCCTAGCTGGTGGCAGGTAGCCTAGTGGCAGGTAGCCTAGTGGCAGGTAGCCTAGCTAGTGGCAGGTAGCCTAGTGGCAGGTAGTCTAGTGGCAGGTAGCCTAGCTGGTGGCAGGTAGCCTAGTGGCAGGTAGCCTAGTGGCAGGTAGCCTAGCTGGTAGCAGGTAGCCTAGTGGCAGGTAGTCTAGCTGGTGGCAGGTAGCCTAGTGGCAGGTAGTCTAGCTGGTGGCAGGTAGCCTAGTGGCAGGTAGCCTAGCTGGTGGCAGGTAGTCTAGTGGCAGGTAGCCTATTGGCAGGTAGCCTAGTGGCAGGTAGTCTAGCTGGTGGCAGGTAGCCTAGTGGCAGGTAGTCTAGTGGCAGGTAGCCTAGCTGGTGGCAGGTAGCCTAGTGGCAGGTAGCCTAGTGGCAGGTAGCCTAGCTAGTGGCAGGTAGCCTAGTGGCAGGTAGCCTAGTGGCAGGTAGCCTAGCTGGTGGCAGGTAGCCTAGTGACAGGTAGCCTAGTGGCAGGTAGCCTAGTGGCAGGTAGCCTAGCTGGTGGCAGGTAGCCTAGTGGCAGGTAGCCTAGCTAGTGGCAGGTAGCCTAGCTAGTGGCAGGTAGCATAGCTAGTGGCAGGTAGCCTAGTGGCAGGTAGCCTATTGGCAGGTAGCCTAGTGGCAGGTAGCCTAGCTAGTGGCAGGTAGCCTAGTGGCAGGTAGCCCAGCGACAGGTAGCCTAGCAGCAGGTATTCTAGTGGCAGGTAGCCTAGCAGCAGGTATTCTAGCAGCAGGTATTCTAGCAGCAGGTAGCCTAGCTGGTGGCAGGTAGCCTAGTGGCAGGTAGCCTAACTAGTGGCAGGTAGCCTAGCTAGTGGCAGGTAGCCTAGCTAGTGGCAGGTAGCCTAGTGGCAGGTAGCCCAGCGACAGGTAGCCTAGTGGCAGGTAGCCTATTGGCAGGTAGCCTAGTGGCAGGTAGCCTAGCTAGTGGCAGGTAGCCTAGTCGCAGGTAGCCCAGCGACAGGTAGCCTAGTGGCAGGTAGCCTAGCGGCAGGTAGCCTAGTGGCAGGTAGCCTAGTGGCAGGTAGCCCAGCGGCAGGTAGCCTAGCAGCAGGTATTCTAGTGGCAGGTAGCCTAGCAGCAGGTATTCTAGCAGCAGGTATTCTAGCAGCAGGTAGCCTAGTGGCAGGTAGCCAATCGGCAGGTAGCCTAGCTAGTGGCAGGTAGCCTAGTGGCAGGTAGCCTAGCTAGTGGCAGGTAGCCTAGTGGCATGGAGGCCAGCGGCAGGTAGCCTAGCAGCAGGTATTCTAGCGGCAAGTAGCCTAGCATCAGGTATTCTAGCAGCAGATAGCCTAGCAGCAGGTAGCCTAGCAGCAGGTATTCTAGTGGGAGGTATTCTAGCGGCAGGTAGCCTAGCAGCAGGTAGCCTAGCAGCAGGTAGCCTAGTGGCAGGTAGCCCAGCGGCAGGTAGCCCAGCGGCATGCAGCCTAGCAGCAGGTTTTCTAGTGGCAGGTAGCCTAGCTGGTGGCAGGTAGCCTAGTGGCAGGTAGCCTAACTAGTGGCAGGTAGCCTAGCTAGTGGCAGGTAGCCTAGCTAGTGGCAGGTAGCATAGCTAGTGGCAGGTAGCCTAGTGGCAGGTAGCCTATTGGCAGGTAGCCTAGTGGCAGGTAGCCTAGCTAGTGGCAGGTAGCCTAGTGGCAGGTAGTCCAGCGACAGGTAGCCTAGTGGCAGGTAGCCCAGCGGCAGGTAGCCTAGCAGCAGGTATTCTAGTTGCAGATAGCCTAGTGGCAGGTAGCCCAGCGGCAGGTAGCCTAGCAGCAGGTATTCTAGTGGCAGGTAGCCTAGCAGCAGGTTTTCTAGCAGCAGGTATTCTAGCAGCAGGTAGCCTAGCGGCAGGTAGCCAAGCGGCAGGTAGCCTAGCTAGTGGCAGGTAGCCTAGTGGCAGGTAGCCGAGCTAGTGGCAGGTAGCCTAGTGGCATGGAGGCCAGCGGCAGGTAGCCTAGCAGCAGGTATTCTAGCGGCAAGTAGCCTAGCATCAGGTATTCTAGCATCAGGTAGCCTAGTGGCAGGTAGCCCAGCGGCAGGTATTCTAGTGGGAGGTATTCTAGCGGCAGGTAGCCTAGCAGCAGGTAGCCTAGCAGCAGGTAGCCTAGTGGCAGGTAGCCCAGCGGCAGGTAGCCTAGCTAGTGGCAGGTAGCCTAGTGGCAGGTATTCTAGTGGCAGGTAGCCTAGCAGCAGGTATTCTAGCAGCAGGTATTCTAGCAGCAGGTAGCCTAGTGGCAGGTAGCCAAGCGGCAGGTAGCCTAGCTAGTGGCAGGTAGCCTAGTGGCAGGTAGCCTAGCTAGTGGCAGGTAGCCTAGTGGCATGGAGGCAAGCGGCAGGTAGCCTAGCAGCAGGTATTCTAGCGGCAAGTAGCCTAGCAGCAGGTATTCTATTAGCAGATAGCCTAGCAGCAGGTATTCTAGCAGCAGGTATTCTAGCAGCAGGTAGCCTAGTGGCAGGTAGCCAAGCGGCAGGTAGCCTAGCTAGTGGCAGGTAGCCTAGTGGCAGGTAGCCTAGCTAGTGGCAGGTAGCCTAGTGGCATGGAGGCCAGCGGCAGGTAGCCTAGCAGCAGGTATTCTAGCAGCAGGTATTCTAGCAGCAGGTAGCCTAGTGGCAAGTAGCCAATCGGCAGGTAGCCTAGCTAGTGGCAGGTAGCCTAGTGGCAGGTAGCCTAGCTAGTGGCAGGTAGCCTAGTGGCATGGAGGCCAGCGGCAGGTAGCCTAGCAGCAGGTATTCTAGCGGCAAATAGCCTAGCAGCAGGTATTCTAGCAGCAGATAGCCTAGCAGCAGGTAGCCTAGCAGCAGGTATTCTAGTGGGAGGTATTCTAGCGGCAGGTAGCCTAGCAGCAGGTAGCCTAGCAGCAGGTAGCCTAGTGGCAGGTAGCCCAGCGGCAGGTAGCCTAGCTAGTGGCAGGTAGCCTAGTGGCAGGTAGCCCAGGGGCAGGGGCTGGGAGTAGAGGAGAGGAAAGGAAAAAGAGAGGAGAGGAAAGGGAGAGGTGAGGAGAGGAGAGTAGAGAGGAAAGGAAAGAGAGAGGAGAGAGGAAAGGGGGAAGAGAGGAAGAAGAATGGAAAGGAAAGAGAGGGAAGGGAGATGAGAGGAAAGGCAAAAGAGGAGAGGAACAGGAGGAGAGGATAGACAGTAGAAATCCCAGGGCAATGAAGGGGACATTGCCTTGTGTAGGGTGCCATCTTTCATATGGGATGTTAAACGGGTGTCCTGACTCTCTGTGTCACATATCGTACGAGTAGGGGTGTTAACCCTGGTGTTCTGGCTAAATGTCCATTTGGCCCTCATATCATCCATGGTCGCCTAATCATCCCCAGCTTCCAATTGGCTCATTCATCCCCCTCATCTCTCCTGTAACTATTCCCCAGGTTGTTGCTGTAAATGAGAATATGTTCTTAGTCAATTTATCGGGTAAACTCCATTCTAAATGAGGACTGTAAACTATAACTCCATTCTAAATGAGGACTGTAACCTATAACTCCATTCTAAATGAGGACTGTAACCTATAACTCCATTCTAAATGAGGACTGTAACCTATAACTCCATTCTAAATGAGGACGTAACTAACTGTTTGGTACATAGTATTTCTAAAATCTGCTGACAGTTACCGAGGCCAACTACTGTGTGTGTGTGTGTGTCCCCGCATCAAATAAAATTATCAAATCAAATGTTATTTGTCATGAATACAACAGGTGTAGGTAGACCTTACAGTGAAATGCTGAATACAACAGGTGTAGGTAGACCTTACAGTGAAATGCTGAATACAACAGGTGTAGTAGACCTTACAGTGAAATGCTGAATACAACAGGTGTAGTAGACCTTACAGTGAAATGCTGAATACAACAGGTGTAGTAGACCTTACAGTGAAATGCTGAATACAACAGGTGTAGTAGACCTTACAGTGAAATGCTGAATACAACAGGTGTAGTAGACCTTACAGTGAAATGCTGAATACAACAGGTGTAGGTAGACCTTACAGTGAAATGCTGAATACAACAGGTGTAGTAGACCTTACAGTGAAATGCTGAATACAACAGGTGTAGTAGACCTTACAGTGAAATGCTGAATACAACAGGTGTAGTAGACCTTACAGTGAAATGCTGAATACAACAGGTGTAGTAGACCTTACAGTGAAATGCTGAATACAACAGGTGTAGTAGACCTTACAGTGAAATGCTCACTTACAAGCCCTTAACCAACAGTGCAGGTTTAAGAAAACAAGTGTTAAGAAAGTATTTACTAAAATAAACTGAAGTAAGAAATAAATAGAAAAAAATGGATTAAAGCATAGTAGCATTTATCAAGCATTTTTTAGAAAAACACTATGTTAGCACTTATGATAGCATCTGAACGGCCTCCATTTATCAACTAGAAGTCATGTATATCTACTGCCAAGCAAGGCTAGAACTGAAACAGAGTAGTACACCAATCCGTCAGCATTGCGTTCCTTTGTAGAGCATGGCAGTTGGGGTTGTGGGTTTAATTCCTGATAGATTTCCCACTACTGCAAATCGCTTGGGATAAAAGATGTCATGTACTGGTATAATATATACTGATGTATACTGAATATACTGAATATATACTGATATACTATAATATACTGATGTATTAGCAGCCAGCATTTCTGCACATGAAGTTAACCGTTAACTAGGCGCTAAGCGAGAAGAGCGGAGGAATTGGCCTCCCGAGTGGCACTGCATCACAGTGCTTGATGTGTCACTACAGACCCGGGTTCAATCCCAGGCTGTGTTACAGGCCGTGACCGGGAGACCCATGAGGCGGCACACAATTGGGTCAACATCGTCCGGGTTAGGGGAGCAGTGTGTCAAGAAGCAGTGCGTTTTGGCATGGTCGTGTTTCGGAGGATGCATGGCTCTCGGCCTTCCGTAGGTGAGTTGCAGCGAAGGGACAAGACCGTAACTACCAATTGGAGAGAGAAAGGGGTAAAAGTACAAAAACATGAAATAAAGAGCGGAGGTATTTCCACACATTAGGCTGACTGTTAGCTAGGCGCTAGCTGTGGAGGTATTTCCACACATTAAGCTGACTGTTAGCTAGGCGCTAGCTGTGGAGGTATTTCCACACATTAAGCTGACTGTTAGCTAGGCGCTAGCTGTGGAGGTATTTCCACACATTAAGCTGACTGTTAGCTAGGCGCTAGCTGTGGAGGTATTTCCACACATTAAGCTGACTGTTAGCTAGGCGCTAGCTGTGGAGGTATTTCCACACATTAAGCTAACTGTTAACTAGGCACTAGCTGTGGAGGTATTTCCACACATTAAGCTAACTGTTAACTAGGCACTAGCTGTGAAGGTATTTCCACACATTAAGCTAACTGTTAACTAGGCACTAGCTGTGAAGTTATTTCCACACATTAAGCTAACTGTTAGCTAGGCGTTAGCTGTGGAGGTATTTCCTCACATGAAGCTAACGGTAGCTAGGCGCTAAGCGCTAACAGTGGAGGTATGCCTATTTCTACACTTAACGGCTAGGCGCTAAGCGCTAACAGTGGAGGTAGGCCTATTTCTACACTTAACGGCTAGGCGCTAAGCGCTAACAGTGGAGGTAGGCCTATTTCTACACTTAACGGCTAGGCGCTAAATGACTTCATAAGCGTGAGTAATTCACAGCAGCTCTGTCCCTGGGCTCCAATAACTTGGCAGCCACAACCATGTGTGGACTTGCCCCAGTTCTGACACACACACACACACACACCGTGCCAGCGCAGTCACCTTCCACAGCAGATTAGCTTGGCTGAGTCACATCACAGCCCAGCCTGGCCATGCCACACAAACACACACACAAACACACGGCTTGGTCGTGGTACAAGGTGGAACCACGGTCATTTCCAGCATGGCTCTTTGATGTGCTGCCACATGGCGACTTCGCCACACGGGCACAGAGGTGTGTGTGTGTGTGTGTGTGTGTGTGTGTGTGTGTGTGTGTGTGTGTGTGCCCAGAGTCTATCTATCCCTGGAGCAGAAAGTCAGCTGTAACTAGGGCTGTGACGGTAATTGAATTAACCCTGTAACTGAAAGTTATGGATGAAGACTGTCATCAAAATAGATACAATGTCAAAGTTGTTTAAAAATCTGTCTTCTTTTAAAACAGGCTGGATGTGTCTGACTATTCTTCATTTATTTGTGCTTCATTCTATGGCTCGAGGTGTCCTGATATCTCGAGGAGGGATTCTATAGCTAGAGAGAGGACTCCAGATATCTCCAGGAGTGATTATATAGCTTGAGGACTCCAGATATCTACAGGAGTGATCCTATAGCTAGAGGACTCCAGATATCTCCAGGAGTGATTCTATAGCTAGAGGACTCCAGATATCTACAGGAGTGATCCTATAGCTAGAGGACTCCAGATATCTCCAGGAGTGATTCTATAGCTAGAGGACTCCAGATATATCCAGGAGTGATTCTATAGCTTGAGGACTCCAGATATATCCAGGAGTGATTCTATAGATAGAGGACTCCAGATATCTACAGGAGTGATTCTATAGATAGAGGACTCCAGATATCTACAGGAGTGATTCTATAGCTAGAGGACTCCAGATATCTACAGGAGTGATTCTATAGCTAGAGGACTCCAGATATCTACAGGAGTGATTCTATAGCTTGAGGACTCCAGATATATCCAGGAGTGATTCTATAGATAGAGGACTCCAGATATCTACAGGAGTGATTCTATAGCTAGAGGACTCCAGATATCTACAGGAGTGATTCTATAGATAGAGGACTCCAGATATCTACAGGAGTGATTCTATAGATAGAGGACTCCAGATATCTACAGGAGTGATTCTATAGCTTGAGGACTCCAG
>NC_143028.1:76957500-76962500 GCF_057628025.1 Oncorhynchus mykiss
CAATGTGGAGGCTATATACAGGGCATACCGGTACAGAGTCAATGTGGAGGCTATATACAGGGGGTACCGGTACAGAGTCAATGTGGAGGCTATATACAGGGGGTACCGGTACAGAGTCAATGTGGAGGCTATATAAAGGGGGTACCGGTACAGAGTCAATGTGGAGGCTATATACAGGGTGTTACGGTACAGAGTCAATGTGGAGACTATATACAGGGGGTACCAGTACAGAGTCAATGTGGAGGCTATATACAAGGGGTACCGGTACAGAGTCAATGTGGAGGCTATGTACAGGGGGTACCGGTACAGAGTCAATGTGGAGGCTATATACAGGGGGTACTGGTACAGAGTCAATGTGGAGGCTATATACAGGGGGTACTGGTACAGAGTCAATGTGGAGGCTATATACAGGGCATACCGGTACAGAGTCAATGTGGAGGCTATATACAGGGGGTACCGGTACAGAGTCAATGTGGAGGCTATATACAGGGGGTACCGGTACAGAGTCAATGTGGAGGCTATATAAAGGGGGTACCGGTACAGAGTCAATGTGGAGGCTATATACAGGGGGTACCGGTACAGAGTCAATGTGGAGGCTATATAAAGGGGGTACCGGTACAGAGTCAATGTGTAGGCTACATACAGGGGGTACCGGTACAGAGTCAATGTGCGGGGGCTTCCTAGTGTATTAGTACCGACAGGCCAGGACAATACCTTCTATACCTCAGCTTCCTAGTGTATTAGTATCTACAGGCCAGGACATTACCTTCTATACCTCAGCTTCCAAGTGTATTAGTACCTACAGGCCAGGACAATACCTTCAATACCTCAGCTTCCTAGTGTATTAGTATCTACAGGCCAGGACAATACCTTCTATACCTCAGCTTCCTAGTGTATTAGTACCTACAGGCCAGGACAATACCTTCTATACCTCAGCTTCCTAGTGTATTAGTACCGACAGGACAGTACATTCTATACCTCAGCTTCCTAGTGTATTAGTACCGACAGGACAGTACCGTCTATACCTCAGCTTCCTAGTGTATTAGTACCTACAGGCCAGGACAGTACCTTATATACATTGAAAAATAATACTTTTAGTCAATTAGTAGATACTCTCATCCAGAGCAACTTCTACCATGCTCACTCATCCACCATGCTCACTCATCCACCATGCTCACTCATCCACCATGCTCACTCATCCACCATGCTCACTGAGTCCACCATGCTCACTGAGTCTACCATGCTCACTGAGTCCACCATGCTCACTCATCCACCATGCTCACTGAGTCCACCATGCTCACTCATCCACCATGCTCACTCATCCATCATGCTCACTGAGTCCACCATGCTCACTCATCCATCATGCTCACTGAGTCCACCATGCTCACTCATCCACCATGCTCACTCATCCACCATGCTCACTGAGTCCACCATGCTCACTCATCCATCATGCTCACTGAGTCCACCATGCTCACTCATCCACCATGCTCACTCATCCACCATGCTCACTCATCCACCATGCTCACTCATCCACCATGCTCACTCATCCACCATGCTCACTGAGTCCACCATGGTCACTCATCCACCATGCTCACTCAGTCCACCATGCTCACTCATCCACCATGCTCCCTCATCCACCATGCTCACTCATCCACCATGCTCACTGAGTCCACCATGCTCACTAATCCACCATGCTCACTCATCCACCATGCTCACTCATCCACCATGCTCACTGAGTCCACCATGCTCACTCATCCACCATGCTCACTCATCCATCATGCTCACTGAGTCCACCATGCTCACTCATCCATCATGCTCACTGAGTCCACCATGCTCACTCATCCACCATGCTCACTCATCCACCATGCTCACTGAGTCCACCATGCTATACCTTCTATACCTCAGCTTCCTAGTGTATTAGTACCGACAGGACAGTACATTCTATACCTCAGCTTCCTAGTGTATTAGTACCGACAGGACAGTACCGTCTATACCTCAGCTTCCTAGTGTATTAGTACCTACAAGCCAGGACAGTACCTTCTATACATTGAAAAATAATAATTTTAGTCAATTAGTAGATACTCTCATCCAGAGCAACTTCTACCATGCTCACTCATCCACCATGCTCACTCATCCACCATGCTCACTCACCCACCATGCTCACTCATCCACCATGCTCACTGAGTCCACCATGCTCACTGAGTCTACCATGCTCACTGAGTCCACCATGCTCACTCATCCACCATGCTCACTGAGTCCACCATGCTCACTCATCCACCATGCTCACTCATC
The DNA here is from genome assembly GCF_057628025.1 of Oncorhynchus mykiss. NCBI lineage: Eukaryota > Metazoa > Chordata > Actinopteri > Salmoniformes > Salmonidae > Oncorhynchus > Oncorhynchus mykiss. The sequence goes on from NC_143028.1 coordinate 76,959,793, forward strand.
CATCATGCTCACTGAGTCCACCATGCTCACTCATCCATCATGCTCACTGAGTCCACCATGCTCACTCATCCACCATGCTCACTCATCCACCATGCTCACTGAGTCCACCATGCTCACTCATCCATCATGCTCACTGAGTCCACCATGCTCACTCATCCACCATGCTCACTCATCCACCATGCTCACTCATCCACCATGCTCACTCATCCACCATGCTCACTCATCCACCATGCTCACTGAGTCCACCATGGTCACTCATCCACCATGCTCACTCAGTCCACCATGCTCACTCATCCACCATGCTCCCTCATCCACCATGCTCACTCATCCACCATGCTCACTGAGTCCACCATGCTCACTCATCCACCATGCTCACTCATCCACCATGCTCACTCATCCACCATGCTCACTCATCCACCATGCTCACTCATCCACCATGCTCACTCATCCACCATGCTCACTCATCCACCATGCTCACTGAGTCCACCATGGTCACTCATCCACCATGCTCACTCAGTCCACCATGCTCACTCATCCACCATGCTCCCTCATCCACCATGCTCACTCATCCACCATGCTCACTGAGTCCACCATGCTCACTCATCCACCATGCTCACTCATCCACCATGCTCACTCATCCACCATGCTCACTGAGTCCACCATGCTCACTCATCCACCATGCTCACTCATCCACCATGCTCACTCATCCATCATGCTCACTGAGTCCACCATGCTCACTCATCCATCATGCTCACTGAGTCCACCATGCTCACTCATCCACCATGCTCACTCATCCACCATGCTCACTGAGTCCACCATGCTATACCTTCTATACCTCAGCTTCCTAGTGTATTAGTACCGACAGGACAGTACATTCTATACCTCAGCTTCCTAGTGTATTAGTACCGACAGGACAGTACCGTCTATACCTCAGCTTCCTAGTGTATTAGTACCTACAGGCCAGGACAGTACCTTCTATACATTGAAAAATAATAATTTTAGTCAATTAGTAGATACTCTCATCCAGAGCAACTTCTACCATGCTCACTCATCCACCATGCTCACTCATCCACCATGCTCACTCACCCACCATGCTCACTCATCCACCATGCTCACTGAGTCCACCATGCTCACTGAGTCTACCATGCTCACTGAGTCCACCATGCTCACTCATCCACCATGCTCACTGAGTCCACCATGCTCACTCATCCACCATGCTCACTCATCCATCATGCTCACTGAGTCCACCATGCTCACTCATCCATCATGCTCACTGAGTCCACCATGCTCACTCATCCACCATGCTCACTCATCCACCATGCTCACTGAGTCCACCATGCTCACTCATCCATCATGCTCACTGAGTCCACCATGCTCACTCATCCACCATGCTCACTCATCCACCATGCTCACTCATCCACCATGCTCACTCATCCACCATGCTCACTCATCCACCATGCTCACTGAGTCCACCATGGTCACTCATCCACCATGCTCACTCAGTCCACCATGCTCACTCATCCACCATGCTCCCTCATCCACCATGCTCACTCATCCACCATGCTCACTGAGTCCACCATGCTCACTCATCCACCATGCTCACTCATCCACCATGCTCACTCATCCACCATGCTCACTGAGTCCACCATGCTCACTCATCCACCATGCTCACTCATCCACCATGCTCACTCATCCATCATGCTCACTGAGTCCACCATGCTCACTCATCCACCATGCTCACTGAGTCCACCATGCTCACTCATCCACCATGCTCACTCATCCATCATGCTCACTGAGTCCACCATGCTCACTCATCCATCATGCTCACTGAGTCCACCATGCTCACTCATCCACCATGCTCACTCATCCACCATGCTCACTGAGTCCACCATGCTCACTCATCCATCATGCTCACTGAGTCCACCATGCTCACTCATCCACCATGCTCACTCATCCACCATGCTCACTCATCCACCATGCTCACTCATCCACCATGCTCACTGAGTCCACCATGGTCACTCATCCACCATGCTCACTCAGTCCACCATGCTCACTCATCCACCATGCTCCCTCATCCACCATGCTCACTCATCCACCATGCTCACTGAGTCCACCATGCTCACTCATCCACCATGCTCACTCATCCACCATGCTCACTCATCCACCATGCTCACTGAGTCCACCATGCTCACTCATCCACCATGCTCACTCATCCACCATGCTCACTCATCCATCATGCTCACTGAGTCCACCATGCTCACTCATCCATCATGCTCACTGAGTCCACCATGCTCACTCATCCACCATGCTCACTCATCCACCATGCTCACTGAGTCCACCATGCTCACTCATCCATCATGCTCACTGAGTCCACCATGCTCACTCATCCACCATGCTCACTCATCCACCATGCTCACTGAGTCCACCATGCTCACTCATCCATCATGCTCACTCAGTCCACCATGCTCACTCATCCACCATGCTCACTCATCCACCATGCTCACTCATCCACCATGCTCACTCATCCACAATGCTCACTCATCCACCATGCTCACTGAGTCCACCATGGTCACTCATCCACCATGCTCACTCAGTCCACCATGCTCACTCATCCACCATGCTCACTCATCCACCATGCTCACTCATCCACCATGCTCACTGAGTCCACCATGCTCACTCATCCACCATGCTCACTCATCCACCATGCT
>NC_143028.1:76970000-76997500 GCF_057628025.1 Oncorhynchus mykiss
CACAGGGATAAATACACTGGTACAGAGAGACAGGAAACACAGGGATAAATACACTGGTACAGAGAGACAGGAAACACAGGGATAAATACACTGGTACAGAGAGACAGGAAACAGGGATAAATACACTGGTACAGAGAGACAGGAAACACAGGGATAAATACACTGGTACAGCGAGACAGGAAACACAGGGATAAATACACTGGCAAAGAGAGACAGGAAACACAGGGATAAATACACTGGTACAGAGAGACAGGAAACACAGGGATAAATACACTGGCACAGAGAGACAGGAAACACAGGGATAAATACACTGGTACAGAGAGACAGGAAACACAGGGATAAATACACTGGTACAGAGAGACAGGAAACACAGGGATAAATACACTGGTACAGAGAGACAGGAAACACAGGGATAAATACACTGGTACAGAGAGACAGGAAACAGGGATAAATACACTGGTACAGAGAGACAGGAAACACAGGGATAAATACACTGGTACAGAGAGACAGGAAACACAGGGATAAATACACTGGTACAGAGAGACAGGAAACACAGGGATAAATACACTGGTACAGAGAGACAGGAAACACAGGGATAAATACACTGGTACAGAGAGACAGGAAACACAGGGATAAATACACTGGTACAGAGAGACAGGAAACACAGGGATAAATACACTGGTACAGAGAGACAGGAAACACAGGGATAAATACACTGGTACAGAGCGACAGGAAACACAGGGATAAATACACTGGTACAGAGAGACAGGAAACAAAGGGATAAATACACTGGCACATAGAGACAGGAAACACAGGGATAAATACACTGGTACAGAGAGACAGGAAACACAGGGATAAATACACTGGCACAGAGAGACAGGAAACACAGGGATAAATACACTGGCACAGAGAGACAGGAAACACAGGGATAAATACACTGGTACAGAGAGACAGGAAACACAGGGATAAATAAACTGGCACAGAGAGACAGGAAACACAGGGATAAATACACCTGTACAGAGAGACAGGAAACACAGGGATAAATACACTGGCACAGAGAGACAGGAAACACAGGGATAAATACACCGGCACAATGAGACAGTAAACACAGGGATAAATACACTGGCACAGAGAGACAGGAAACACAGGGATAAATACACTGGTACAGAGAGACAGGAAACACAGGGATACATACACTGGTACAGAGAGACAGGAAACACAGGGATAAATGCACTGGTACAGAGAGACAGGAAACACAGGGATAAATACACTGGTACAGAGAGATAGGAAACACAGGGATAAATACACTGGTACAGAGAGACAGGAAACACAGGGATAAATAAACTGGGACAGAGAGACAGGAAACACAGGGATAAATACACTGGTACAGAGAGACAGGAAACACAGGGATAAATACACTGGCACATAGAGACAGGAAACACAGGGATAAATACACTGGCACAGAGAGACAGGAAACACAGGGATAAATACACTGGCACAGAGAGACAGGAAACACAGGGATAAATACACTGGTACAGAGAGACAGGAAACACAGGGATAAATACACTGGTACAGAGAGACAGGAAACACAGGGATAAATACACTGGTACAGAGAGACAGGAAACACAGGGATAAATACACTGGTACAGAGCGACAGGAAACACAGGGATAAATACACTGGTACAGAGAGACAGGAAACAAAGGGATAAATACACTGGCACATAGAGACAGGAAACACAGGGATAAATACACTGTTACAGAGAGACAGGAAACACAGGGATAAATACACTGGCACAGAGAGACAGGAAACACAGGGATAAATACACTGGCACAGAGAGACAGGAAACACAGGGATAAATACACTGGTACAGAGAGACAGGAAACACAGGGATAAATAAACTGGCACAGAGAGACAGGAAACACAGGGATAAATACACCTGTACAGAGAGACAGGAAACACAGGGATAAATACACTGGCACAGAGAGACAGGAAACACAGGGATAAATACACCGGCACAATGAGACAGTAAACCCAGGGATAAATACACTGGCACAGAGAGACAGGAAACACAGGGATAAATACACTGGTACAGAGAGACAGGAAACACAGGGATACATACACTGGTACAGAGAGACAGGAAACACAGGGATAAATGCACTGGTACAGAGAGACAGGAAACACAGGGATAAATACACTGGTACAGAGAGATAGGAAACACAGGGATAAATACACTGGTACAGAGAGACAGGAAACACAGGGATAAATAAACTGGGACAGAGAGACAGGAAACACAGGGATAAATACACTGGTACAGAGAGACAGGAAACACAGGGATAAATACACTGGCACATAGAGACAGGAAACACAGGGATAAATACACTGGCACAGAGAGACAGGAAACACAGGGATAAATACACTGGCACAGAGAGACTGGAAACAAAGGGATAAATACACTGGTACAGAGAGACAGGAAACACAGGGATAAATACACTGGCACATAGAGACAGGAAACACAGGGATAAATACACTGGCACAGAGAGACAGGAAACACAGGGATAAATACACTGGCACAGAGAGACTGGAAACACAGGGATAAATACACTGGTACAGAGAGACAGGAAACACAGGGATAAATACACTGGTACAGAGAGACAGGAAACACAGGGATATATACACTGGTACAGAGAGACAGGAAACACAGGGATAAATACACTGGGGAAAACAAGCGACACCTGGAGGGGGTGGAGACAATAATGAGGACAGGACTACTGTTATTCCCTACAGTTATTTTATTATTAAAGCTAATACAGTCCCTGGTCAAGGCTAATACAGTCCCTGGTCAAGGCTAATACAGTCCCTGGTCAAAGCTAATACAGTCCCTGGTCAAAGCTAATACAGTCCCTGGTTTTTCTTTTCTCAGGGAATCTTCCCGACCAGCTACATTCACTTGAAGAAGGCCATCGTAACCAACAGAGGGTAAGTATCACTCCCTTTCTTATACCTAATGACTTTGTCTGAGGAGACAAAGCAGGAGAGAGAGAAGGGGTGTTAAGGAGAGAGGATGGGTGTTAAGGAGAGGGAGGAGAGAGAGAGAGAGAGGAGAGAGAGAGGAGAGAGGGAGGAGAGAGGGAGGAGAGGATAGAGGGATGGAGGAGAGGGGTGGAGTTGATGATAGAGGAAGGAGAGGGGTGGAGGAGAGGAGAGAGGGAGGAGAGGAGAGAGGGAGGAGAGGAGAGAGGGAGGAGAGAGGGGTAGAGGAGATGAGAGAGGGAGGAGATGAGAGAGGGAGTAGAGGAGAGAGGGATGGGAGGAGAGAGGGAGGAGAGAGGGAGGAGAGGAGAGAGTGAGTAGAGGAGTGAGGGAGGAGAGAGGGAGGAGAGGAGAGAGGGAGGAGAGAGGGAGTAGAGGAGAGAGGAATGAGAGGAGAGAGGGAGGAGAGGAGAGAGTGAGTAGAGGAGTGAGAGAGGAGAGAGGGAGGAGAGGAGAGAGGGAGTAGAGGATAGGAGAGGAGAGGGATGGAGGAGAGGAGAGGAGAAAGGGAGGAGAGGAGAGAGGGAGGAGAGAGGGAGGAGAGGAGAGAGGGAGGAGAGAGGGAGTAGAGGAGAGAGGAATGGGAGGAGAGAGGGAGGAGAGAGGGAGGAGAGGAGAGAGTGAGTAGAGGAGTGAGAGAGGAGAGAGGGAGTAGAGGAGAGGAGAGGAGAGGGATGGAGGAGAGGAGAGGAGAAAGGGAGGAGAGGGGTAGAGGAGAGGAGAGAGGGAGGAGAGGGAGAGAGAGAGAGAGAGAGAGGAGAGAGGGAGGAGAGGAGAGAGGGATGGAGGAGAGGGGTGGAGGGGATGAGAGAGGGAGGAGAGGGGTGGAGGAGAGGAGAGAGGGAGGAGAGGAGAGAGGGAGGAGAGAGGGAGGAGAGGAGAGAGGGAGGAGAGGGTGGAGGAGATGAGAAAGGGAGGAGAGGAGAGAGGGAGGAGAGAGGGAGGAGAGGAGAGAGGGAGGAGAGGGGGAGGAGAGAGGGAGGAGAGGATAGAGGGATGGAGGAGAGGGGTGGAGGGGATGAGAGAGGGAGGAGAGGGGTGGAGGAGAGGAGAGCGGGAGGAGAGGAGAGAGGGAGGAGAGGAGAGAGGGAGGAGAGGAGAGAGGGCGGAGAGAGGGAGTAGAGGAGAGAGGGATGGGAGGAGAGAGGGAGGAGAGAGGGAGGAGAGGAGAGAGTGAGTAGAGGAGTGAGGGATGAGAGAGGGAGGAGAGGAGAGAGGGAGGAGAGAGGGATGAGAGGAGAGAGGGAGTAGAGGAGGAGGAGAGAGGGATGAGAGGAGAGAGGGAGGAGAGAGAGGAGGAGAGGAGAGGAGAGAGGGATGGAGGAGAGGAGAGGAGAGAGGAGGAGAGAGAGAGAGAGAGAGAGAGAGAGAGAGAGAGAGAGAGAGAGAGAGAGATATGAGAGAGAGAGAGAGAGAGAGAGAGAGAGAGAGAGAGAGAGAGAGAGAGAGAGAGAGAGAGAGAGAGAGAGAGAAAATTACTGTCTCTGTCTCTGTCTCTCTGTCTCTGTCTCTCTCTCTCTCACTCTCTATCTCTCCTCCCTCTCTCTCTCCTCCCTCCATCACTCCATCCCTCCCTATCTGATTGATTCCTCTTGCTGTCCCTGTGTTCTACTCTGTCTGACTGCAGAGGTTCTGATTTATAACTAGTTCTAGATTTACAGTGTCCAGTTACCTGGCAGACTATAGGAAAGGCCCGTCTTATACTGAGAATCACCTCAGTGAAATCATCAGTCAGGATCACCGACAAGATCATCTCGATCACTTCTTAGGGGAACACTTGTTTTACTATGTCCAGTACCCGACTTGGTCCAGGGAAACTACAGTAATATACTTGTTCCGGTTATCCAGCACGGTACTGAGAAACTACAGTAATTTACTTGTTCCTGTTATCCAGCACGGTAAAAAAACACAAAAATGGTGCCGGTACATAGTCAATGTACATAGTCATGGTACATAGTCATGGTACATAGTTATGTTACATAGGCATGGTACATAGTCAATGTACATAGTCATGGTACATAGTCATGGTACACAGTTATGTTACATAGTCAATGTACATAGTCATGGTACATAGTCAGGGTACATAGTCATGGTACATAGTCATGGTACATAGTTATGTTACATAATCATGGTACATAGTCATGGTACATAGTCATGGTACATAGTCATGGTACATAGTCATGGTACATAGTCATGGTACAGTTAAAGTACGGTCAGGATAGACAATACAATTTATCTCACTACTTAAGCTATGTTATTTTTATTTTATTCTTTATATTTTTAATTGACCCTTTATTTAACTAGGCAAGTCAGCTAAGAAGATTCTTATTTACAATAACGCCAAACTCGGATGACGCTGGGCCAATTGCGCGCCGCCCTATGGGACTTCCAATCACAGTCGGCTGTGATACAGCCTGGAATCGAACCAGCACTGAGATGTAGTTCCTTAGACCGCTGGGCCACTTGGGAGCCCATTTCACAGCATATTACAGGGAAGTCCTATACTGTACTAGGAAACATCCCAGAATGTGCTGGGATCAGCCAGCAGGATAGACAGGATAGACAGGATGGACAGGATAGACAGGATAGACAAGATGGACAGGATAGACAGGATGGACAGGATGGGCAGGATAGACAGGATAGACAGGATGGACAGGATGGACAGGATAGACAGGATAGACAGGATGGGCAGGATAGACAGGATGGACAGGATGGGCAGGATGGACAGGATGGACAGGATGGACAGGATAGACAGGATGGACAGGATAGACAGGATAGACAGGATAGACAGGATAGACAGGATGGGCAGGATAGACAGGATGGGCAGGATAGACAGGATGGAAAGGATAGACAGGATAGACAGGATAGACTTGATAGACAGGATGGACAGGATGGACAGGATACACAGGATAGACAGGATAGACTGGATGGACAGGATGGACAGGATGGACAGGATGGGCAGGATAGACAGGATGGACAGGATGGACAGGATAGACAGGATAGACTGGATGGACAGGATGGACAGGATGGACAGGATAGACAGGATGGACAGGATGGGCAGGATGGACAGGATGGACAGGATGGGTAGGATAGACAGGATGGACAGGATGGGCAGGATGGACAGGATGGACAGGATGGGCAGGATAGACAGGATAGACAGGATAGACAGGATGGGCGGGATAGACAGGATAGACTGGATGGGCAGGATAGACAGGATGGAAAGGATAGACAGGATAGACAGGATAGACTTGATAGACAGGATGGACAGGATGGACAGGATACACAGGATAGACAGGATAGACTGGATGGACAGGATGGACAGGATGGACAGGATGGGCAGGATAGACAGGATGGACAGGATGGACAGGATGGGCAGGATAGACAGGATAGACAGGATAGGCAGGATGGGCAGGATAGACAGGATGGACAGGATGGACAGGATGGGCAGGATAGACAGGATGGACAGGATAGACAGGATAGACTGGATGGATAGGATGGACAGGATGGACAGGATGGACAGGATAGACAGGATGGACAGGATAGACAGGATGGACAGGATGGACAGGATAGACAGGATAGACAGCATAGACTGGATATACAGGATGGACAGGATGGACAGGATGGACAGGATGGACAGGATAGACTGGATAGACAGGATGGACAGGATAGACAGGATAGACAGGATGGGCAGGATAGACAGGATGGATAGGATGGACAGGATGGACAGGATAGACAGGATGGACAGGATGGACAGGATAGACAGGATTGACAGGATGGACAGGATGGACAGGATGGACAGGATAGACAGGATGGACAGGATAGACAGGATGGGCAGGATAGACAGGATAGACAGGATGGACAGGATAGGCAGGATAGACAGGATAGACAGGATGGACAGGATGGACAGTATAGACAGGATGGGCAGGATAGACAGGATAGACCGGATGGACAGGATGGACAGGATAGACAGGATGGACAGGATGGGCAGGATAGACAGGATAGACAGGATAGACAGGATGGACAGGATAGACAGGATAGGCAGGATGGGCAGGATAAACAGGATGGACAGGATGGACAGGATAGACAGGATAGACAGGATAGACAGGATAGACCGGATGGACAGGATGGACAGGATGGACAGGATAGACAGGATGGACAGGATAGACAGGATAGACAGGATAGACAGGATGGACAGGATGGACAGGATAGACAGGATAGGCAGGATGGGCAGGATAGACAGGATGGACAGGATGGACAGGATAGCTTTTACATTTGACACGTCAAATATCACCGTTTTATTATATAATGTTGTGTGTGCTGGATTTAAACGTGCAAGCCAAGCGCCACCACTATCAGTAGCACTGTCAAAGTTGTACAAAAACAAGTCTGCAAACAAGCACACACCGGGCACAAACGATGTGTTTACAATACCGCATTGGTAATAAAGCATTATTTGTTTGACCGCAACTTCTGAGGTAGCTAGTTTTAGCTTGGTACCTAGCTACCACCAATACAACCAGAATGAAAACAATGACCCGTAGTAACTGCAGACATTTTCATTATTCTTAGCAATGATTTCGGGAATCCTTGTGAGTAAGTATTAGCTAGGTAGACACTTGTTGTTCGCCTGTTGAAATTGAACTTCAGTTCATTAACCCTGTTGCCTAAAGCTAACATTAAAAGCAGCCATCTAGCTTCATCTGGTTAGTAAATCTCAACCTGACCGGGTTATGTGTTGTGAGGCTAGCCACAATTAGGATTAGGCACAATAGTGGAATTTGCGGTTTGCCTTCACATAGATGGGTCCGACCACCATTAATCAAATAAGAACTGTTTTATAAATGATAATTATTTTAGATGATGACACCTAGCTATATAGAACCTGATGGTCACTCTGACAGAGCTCCAGAGTTCCTCTGTAGAGATGGGAGAAACTTCCAGAAGGACAACCATCTCTGCAGCACTCTGTGGCCAGACGGAAGCCCCTCCTCAGTAAAAGGCACATGACAGCCCGCTTGGAGTTTGCCAAAAGGCACCTAAAGGACTCTCAGAACATGAGAAACAAGATTCTCTGGTCTGATGAAACCAATATTAAACTCTTAATGTACAGATGATGATCTGTACTAGTTGTTCAAGCTCTGGTCTTGTCCCGTCTTGATTACTGTCCGATAACATGTTCAGGTGCAGCAAAGAACGATCTGGCAAAGCTGCAGCCGGCTCATAAACAGAGCAGCACGCCTTGCCCTTAACTGAACATACAGAACTCACATCATCAACATGCAGGACAGTCTTTCATGGTTGAGGGTTGAGGAGAAATTAACTACTTCTCTTCTAACCACTTGCATGAGCTAGACACACAGTAGACACACAGTAGACACACAGTAGACACACAGTAGACACACAGTAGACACACAGTAGAGCCATGTCATCATGGAATGCTCTGTCACCAGAGGTTATTCAGGCAAAAAGCAAGTTTAGCTTAAAAAAAAATATATATATATATATATATATATTGTATCACAGATCATCTCGTCTTTCTAAATATCTAATTGAACTGTACTGGATATAACAATATTAATATCTATGAATGAATAGTCTTTAAATCACTGAAGCTGGAGTCTTATATCTCCCTCTCTAACTTTAAGCATCAGCTGTCAGAGCAGTTTACCGATCACTGTACCTGTACACAGCCAATCTGTAAATAAAACACCCAACTACCTCATCCCCATATTGTTATTTATCCTCTTGCTCCTTTGCACCCCAGTATCTCTACTTGCATATCATCATCTGCACACCTATCACTATCACTGTTTATGCTAAATTGTAATTATTTTGCCACTATGGCCTATTTATTGCCTTACCCTCCCTAATCTTCTACATTTGCACACACTGTATATATACTTTTCTATTGTGTTAATGACTGTACATTTGTTTATGTGTAACTCTGTGTTGTTGTTTTTGTCGCACTGCTTTGCTTTATCTTGGCCAGGTCGCAGTTGTAAATGAGAACTTGTTCTCAACTGGTCTACCTGGTCAAATAAAGGTGTTCTCAACTGGCCTCCCTGGTTAAATAAAGGTGTTCTCAACTGGCCTCCCTGGTTAAATAAAGGTGTTCTCAACTGGCCTCCCTGGTTAAATAAAGGTGTTCTCAACTGGCCTCCCTGGTTAAATAAAGGTGTTCTCAACTGGCCTCCCTGGTTAAATAAATGTAAAATAAAAATGTTAAAAACCTTGGTGCCTTTCCAATATATAACTCATATTTATTTTGAATTGTATTTAGAATATAATGTCCTTGTCTATAAAGGTTCTGTACTTTGTCATGTGTTTGTATGTATTATGTGGACCCCAGGAAGTGTAGCTGCCTCATGCGCAGTAGCTAACGGGGATCCCAATAAGCTAAACTTAACCTGAGAAACAAGGAAATACAACTTTAAAGCTAAACCAACAGTAAACCAAAACAGTCTCTATCCTATCTGACAGTAGTCCCTAGTGTTGATATTCACAGGTGTGTCCTCAGGAGCAGGGTCCCAATGGGAGTGACACACAGACAGGATATATACATTTTTTATTGTAACTTTACTTCTCTCTGTCTTTGGTTGTGTCCTAAATGATTCTCTATCCCCTATTAAGTGCACTTATTTTTGACCAGGAACCATAGGGTGCCGTTAATAAGTATAGCACTATATAGGGAATATGGTGCCATTTAGGACACATCCTTTCTTTGGGTTTGAGTGATGGAGGTGCTGATTTCTCATAAATATTGATGGAAAAGAAAAAAAATGTTCCCAAACCGGCATCTGCCTATTCAGAGAGCCAGAGACTTCAGAACATCAGAGCATGTTTCAGACAGAGCCAAATACTACAGTCTACTGTACATCTCAGACAGAGCCAAATACTACAGCCTACTGTACATCTCAGACAGAGCCAAATACTACAGTCTACTGTACATCTCAGACAGAGCCAAATACTACAGTCTACTGTACATCTCAGACAGAGCCAAATACTACAGTCTACTGTACATCTCAGACAGAGCCAAATACTACAGTCTATTGTATATCTCAGACAGAGCCAAATACTACAGTCTACTGTACATCTCAGACAGAGCCAAATACTACAGTCTATTGTACATCTCAGACAGAGCCAAATACTACAGCGTACTGTACATCTCAGACAGAGCCAAATACTACAGTCTACTGTACATCTCAGACAGAGCCAAATACTACAGTCTACCGTACATCTCAGACAGAGCCAAATACTACAGCTCAGACAGAGCCAAATACTACAGCCTACTGTACATCTCAGACAGAGCCAAATACTACAGCCTACTGTACATCTCAGACAGAGCCAAATACTACAGTCTACTGTACATCTCAGACAGAGCCAAATACTACAGTCTACTGTACATCTCAGACAGAGCCAAATACTACAGCCTACTGTACATCTCAGACAGAGCCAAATACTACAGCCTACTGTACATCTCAGACAGAGCCAAATACTACAGTCTACTGCACATCTCAGACAGAGCCAAATAATACAGTCTACTGTACATCTCAGACAGAGCCAAATACTACAGTCTACTGTACATCTCAGACAGAGCCAAATAATACAGTCTACCATACATCTTTCTTTACGGGTGCGGTATAGCGATGTGTACCTAGGCCTGTCTATCCGTCCGCCCAGTTTTTACGCCTAGATCAGTGCATTTATCCAGACACCTACAGTATGTCAGCATCACAACTTCCACAATATTCCCTATATAGTACACTAGTTTTGCCCAGAGACCCATGAGTCTAAAACAAGCAGCTTATAAGAGCTACAGTGCCTTGCGAAAGTATTCGGCCCCCTTGAACTTTGCGACCTTTTGCCACATTTCAGGCTTCAAACATAAAGATATAAAACTGTATTTTTTTGTGAAGAATCAACAACAAGTGGGACACAATCATGAAGTGGAACGACATTTATTGGATATTTCAAACTTTTTAACAAATCAAAAACTGAAAAATTGGGCATGCAAAATTATTCAGCCCCTTTACTTTCAGTGCAGCAAACTCTCTCCAGAAGTTCAGTGAGGATCTCTGAATGATCCAATGTTGACCTAAATTACTAATGATGATAAATACAATCCACCTGTGTGTAATCAAGTCTCCGTATAAATGCACCTGCACTGTGATAGTCTCAGAGGTCCGTTAAAAGCGCAGAGAGCATCATGAAGAACAAGGAACACACCAGGCAGGTCCGAGATACTGTTGTGAAGAAGTTTAAAGCCGGATTTGCATACAAAAAGATTTCCCAAGCTTTAAACATCCCAAGGAGCACTGTGCAAGCGATAATATTGAAATGGAAGGAGTATCAGATCACTGCAAATCTACCAAGACCTGGCCGTCCCTCTAAACTTTCAGCTCATACAAGGAGAAGACTGATCAGAGATGCAGCCAAGAGGCCCATGATCACTCTGGACGAACTGCAGAGATCTACAGCTGAGGTGGGAGACTCTGTCCATATGACAACAATCAGTCGTATATTGCACAAATCTGGCCTTTATGAAGTGTCGTTTAAAGTTTGCCACAAGCCACCTGGGAGACACACCAAACATGTGGAAGAAGGTGCTCTGGTCAGATGAAACCAAAATTCAGCAGGGACAGGGAAGATGGTTAAAATTGATGGGAAGATGGATGGAGCCAAATACAGGACCATTCTGGAAGAAAACCTGATGGAGTCTGCAAAAGACCTGAGACTGGGACGGAGATTTGTCTTCCAACAAGACAATGATCCAAAACATAAAGCAAAATCTACAATGGAATGGTTCAAAAATAAACATATCCAGGTGTTAGAATGGCCAAGTCAAAGTCCAGACCTGAATCCAATCGAGAATCTGTGGAAAGAACTGAAAACTGCTGTTCACAAATGCTCTCCATCCAACTTCACTGAGCTCGAGCTGTTTTGCAAGGAGGAATGGGAAAACATTTCAGTCTCTCGATGTGCAAAACTGATAGAGACATACCCCAAGCGACTTACAGCTGTAATCGCAGCAAAAGGTGGCGCTACAAAGTATTAACTTAAGGGGGCTGAATAATTTTGCACGCCCAATTTTTCAGTTTTTGATTTGTTAAAAAAGTTTGAAATATCCAATAAATGTCGTTCCACTTCATGATTGTGTCCCACTTGTTGTTGATTTTTCACAAAAAAATACAGCTTTATATCTTTATGTTTGAAGCCTGAAATGTGGCAAAAGGTCGCAAAACTCAAGGTTGCCGAATACTTTCGCAAGGCACTGTATGCTTAGGGTCATTGTCCATTTGGAAGACCCATTTGTGACCAAGCTTTAACTTCCTGACTGATATCTTGAGATGTTGCTTCAATATATCCACATAATTGTCCTTCCTCATGATGTCATCTATTTTGTGAAGTGCACCAGTCTCTCCTGCAGCAAAGCACCCCCACAACATGACGCTGACACCCCCGTGCTTCACGTTTGGGAATGGTGTTCTTCGACTTGCAAGCCTCCCCCTTTTTCCTCCAAACATCACGATGGTCATTATGGCCAAACAGTTCTATTTTTGTTTCATCAGTCCAGAGGACATTTCTCCAAAAAGTACAATCTTTGTCCCCATGTGCAGTCTGGCTTTTTTATGGTGGTTTTGGACCAGTGGCTTCTTCCTTGCTGAGCGGCCTTTCAGGTTATGTCGATATAAGACTCATTTTACTGTGGATATAGATACTTTTGTACCTGTTTCCTCCAGCATCTTCACAAGGTCCTTTGCTGTTGTTCTGGGATTGATTTGCACTCTTCGCACCAAAGTATGTTCACCTCTAGGAGACAAAACGCGTCTCCTTCCTGAGCGGTATGACGACTGCGTGGTCCCATGGTGTTTATAATTGCGTACTATTGTTTGTACAGATGAACGTGGTACCTTCAGGCGTTTGGAAATTGCTCCCAAGGATGTCCCAGACTTGTGGTCTACAATTTTTTTTCTGAGGTCTTGGCTGATTTCTTTTGGTTTCCCCATGATGTCAAGCAAAGAGGCACTGAGTTTGAAGGTAGGCCTTGAAATACATCCACGGGCTCAACTCCAATTCACTAAGATGATGTCAATTAGCCTATCAGAAGCTTTTAAAGCCATGACATAACTTTCTGGAATTGTCCAAGCTGTTTAAAGACACAGTCAACTTAGTGTATGTAAACTTATGTCTCTCTTCCCCCTTCCTCTTTTCCTCAACTGTCCCTCTTCCTCTTCCTCTTCTCCTCCACTGTCTCTCTTCCTCTTCTCCTCCACTGTCCCTCTTCCTCTTCTCCTCCACTGTCTCTCTTCCTCTTCTCCTCCACTGTCTCTCTTCCTCTTTCTCTTCTCCTCCACTGTCTCTATTCCCTCTTCCTCTTCTCCTCCACTGTCTCTCTTCCCCTTCTCCTCCACTGTCTCTCTCCCCCTCCCTCTTCTCCTCCACTGTCTCTCTTCCTCTTCTCCTCCACTGTCTCTCTCCCCCTCCCTCTTCTCCTCCACTGTCTCTCTTCCTCTTCTCCTCCACTGTCTCTCTCCCTCTTCCTCTTCTCCTCCACTGTCTCTCTTCCTCTTCCTCTTCTCCTCCACTGTCTCTCTTCCCTCTTCCTCTTCTCCTCCACTGTCTCTCTTCCTCTTCCCTCTTCTCCTCCACGGTCTCTCTTCCCTCTTCCTCTTCTACTCCACTGTCTCTCTTCCCTCTTCCTCTTCTCCTCCACTGTCCTTCTTCCTCTTCTCTTCCACTGTCCCTATTCCTCTTCTCCTCCACTGTCTCTCTTCCTCTTCTCCTCCACTGTCTCTCTTCCTCTTCCTCTTCTCCTCCACTGTCCTTCTTCCTCTTCTCTTCCACTGTCCCTATTCCGCTTCTCCTCCACTGTCTCTCTTCCTCTTCTCCTCCACTGTCTCTCTTCCGCTTCCTCTTCTCCTCCACTGTCTCTCTTCCTCTTCTCCTCCACTGTCTCTCGTCCCTCTTCCTCTTCTCCTCCACTGTTTCTCTTCCTCTTCTCCTCCACTCTCCCTCTTCCTCTTCTCTTCCACTGTCCCTCTTCCTTTTCTCCTCCACTGTCTCTTCCTCTTCCTCTTCTCCTCCACTGTCTCTCTTCCTCTTCTCCTCCACTGTCTCTCTTCCTCTTCTCCTCCACTGTCTCTTCCTCTTCCTCTTCTCCTCCATTGTCTCTCTTCCTCTTCTCCTCCACTGTCTCTCTTCCTCTTCTCCTCCACTGTCTCTCTTCCTCTTCTCCTCCACTGTCCCTATTCCTCTTCTCCTCCACTGTCCCTATTCCTCTTCTCCTCCACTGTCCCTCTTCCTCTTCTCCTCCACTCTCTCTTCCTCTTCTCCTCCACTGTCTCTCTTCCTCTTCCTCTTCTCCTCCACTGTCTCTCTTCCTCTTCCTCTTCTCCTCCACTGTCTCTCTTCCTCTTCCTCTTCTCCTCCACTGTCTCTCTTCCTCTTCTCCTCCACTGTCTCTCTTCCTCTTCTCCTCCACTGTCTCTCTTCCTCTTCCTCTTCTCCTCCACTGTCTCTCTTCCTCTTCCTCTTCTCCTCCACTGTCTCTCTTCCCTCTTCCTCTTCTCCTCCACTGTCTCTCTTCCCTCTTCCTCTTCTCCTCCACTGTCTCTCGTCCCTCTTCCTCTTCTCCTCCACTGTCTCTCTTCCTCTTCTCCTCCACTCTCCCTCTTCCTCTTCTCTTCCACTGTCCCTCTTCCTCTTCTCCTCCACTGTCCCTCTTCCTTTTCTCCTCCACTGTCTCTTCCTCTTCCTCTTCTCCTCCACTGTCTCTCGTTCCTCTTCTCCTCCACTGTCTCTCGTCCCTCTTCCTCTTCTCCTCCACTGTCTCTCTTCCTCTTCTCTTCCACTGTCCCTCTTCCTCTTCTCCTCCACTGTCCCTCTTCCTTTTCTCCTCCACTGTCCCTCTTCCTCTTCTCCTCCACTGTCTCTATTCCGCTTCTCCTCCACTGTCTCTCTTCCTCTTCTCCTCCACTCTCCCTCTTCCTCTTCTCCTCCACTCTCCCTCTTCCTCTTCTCTTCCACTGTCCCTCTTCCTCTTCTCCTCCACTGTCCCTTTTCCTTTTCTCCTCCACTGTCTCTTCCTCTTCCTCTTCTCCTCCACTGTCTCTCTTCCTCTTCTCCTTCACTGTCTCTCGTCCCTCTTCCTCTTCTCCTCCACTGTCTCTCTTCCTCTTCTCCTCCACTCTCCCTCTTCCTCTTCTCTTCCACTGTCCCTCTTCCTCTTCTCCTCCACTGTCCCTCTTCCTTTTCTCCTCCACTGTCTCTCTTCCTCTTCTCCTCCACTGTCTCTCTTCCTCTTCTCCTCCACTCTCCCTCTTCCTCTTCTCCTCCACTGTCCCTCTTCCTCTTCTCCTCCACTGTCCCTCTTCCTCTTCTCCTCCACTCTCCCTCTTCCTCTTCTCTTCCACTGTCCCTCTTCCTCTTCTCCTCCACTGTCCCTCTTCCTTTTCTCCTCCACTGTCTCTTCCTCTTCCTCTTCTCCTCCACTGTCTCTCTTCCTCTTCTCCTCCACTGTCCCTCTTCCTCTTCTCCTCCACTGTCTCTCTTCCTCTTCTCCACCACTGTCTCTCTTCCTCTTCCTCTTCTCCTCCACTGTCTCCATACAGTCTACTTTTAGTCAGTTCAGTTTACCGTTAGACAGGGCTGTAATGTACTTGATGTATAGATCATTCAAATATAATCTATTTACACAGTGATCTATAGGGACGGTATGTGCATGTACGTTGGACCGATCCATATCTTTGTGCTAGATTAGATTTAACATTGGAGCAGTGCTCTGGTGATTGATGTGAGACGACTTTTGGATGAAACACCACCAATATACAATACAATACAACACAATGCAATGCAATGCAATGCAACGCAATATAGTACAATAGAATATAGTACAATAGAATATAGTACAATAGAATATAGTACAATAGAATAGAATACAATAGAATATAGTACAATAGAATATAGTACAATATAATATAGTACAATAGAATAGAATACAATAGAATATAGTACAATAGAATATAGTACAATAGAATATAGTACAATAGAATATAGTACAATAGAATATAGTACACTAGAATATAGTACAATAGAATATAGTACAATAGAATATAGTACAATAGAATATAGTACAATAGAATAGAATACAATAGAATAGACAGGGAAATGTTTTGCTCCTCATTTTTTTAAACTATATTGCTACTCAACAGTGAGAAAAGTTAACTATAAAGTGACACACACACACACACACACACACATAATTAACACACACACTTAGTGGAGACAAAGAAAGGACATTAGAGGGCCAGTGGGGAGAAAATGGAAAGAATAGGATGCATTCCAACTGACACTCTATTCCCTTTATAGGGCACTAACAGAGCCCTGGTGAAAGGTAGTGACCTATAGAGGGACTAGGGTGTCATTTGGGACGCACTAAGATACAGCTATACAGTTGAAGTCAGAAGTTTACATACACTTAGGTTGGAGTCATTTAAACTCATTTTTCAATCACTCCAAAACTACAGTTTTGGCAAGTCGGTTAGGATATCTACTTTGTGCATGACACAAGTCATTTTTCCAACAATTGTTTACAGACAGATTATTTCACTTATAATTCACTGTATCACAATTCAAGTGGGTCAGAAGTTTACATACACTAAGTTGAGTGTGCCTTTAAACAGCTTGGAAAATTCCCCCAAAAAGATGTCATGGCTTTAGAAGCTTCTGATCGGCTTATTGACATAATTTGAGTCAATTGGAGTTGTGCCTGTTGATGTATTTCAAGGCCTACCTTCAAACTCAGTGCCTCTTTGCTTGACATCATGGAAGAAAAGAAATCAGCCAAGACCACAAGAAATTATAGACCTCCACAAGTCTGGTTCATCCTTGGGAGCAATTTCCAAATGCCTGAAAGTACCACGTTCATCTTGTACAAACAGTAGTACGCACGTATACATACCATGGGACCACGCAGCCGTCATACCGCTTAGGAAGGAGACACGTTCTGTCTCCTAGAGATGAACATACTTTGGTGCGAAAAGTGCAAATCAATCCCAGAACAACAACAAAGGACCTTGTGAAGATTCTGGAGGAAACATGTACAAATGTATCTATATCCACAGAAAAATGAGCCCTATATCGACATAACTTGAAAGGCTGCACAGCAAGGAAGAAGCCACTGCTCCAAAACTGCCATAAAAAAGCCAGACTACAGTTTGCAACATGGGGACAAAGTTCGAGAAATGTCCTCTGGTCTGATGAAACAGAAATAGAACTGTTTGGCCATAATGACCATCGTTATGTTTGGAGGAAAAAGGGGGAGACTTGCAAGCTGAAGAATACCATCCCAACCGTGAAGCACGGGGGTGGCAGCATCATGTTGTGGGGGTGCTTTGCTGCAGGGGGGACTGGTGCACTTCACAAAATAGATGGCATCATGAATAGGGAAATTATGTAGATATACTGAAGCAACATCTCAAGACATCAGTGAGGAATTTAAAGCTTGGTCGCAAATGGGTTTTCCAAATGGACAATGACCCCAAGCATACTTCCAAAGTTGTGGCAAATTGGCTTAAGAACAACAAACTCAAAGTTCTGGATAGGCCATCACAAAACCCTGACCTCAATCCCATAGAACATTTGTGGGTAGACTTGAAAAAAATGGTGTGTGAGCAAGGAGGCCTACAAACCTGACTCAGTTACACCAGCTCTGTCAGGAGGAATGGGCCAAAATTCACCCAACTTATTGTGGGAAGCTTGGGGAAGGCTACCCAAAACGTTTGACCCAAATTAAACAATTTAAAGACAATTCTACAATACTAATTGAGTGTATGCGAACTTTTGACCCACTGGGAATGTAATGTAAGAAATAAAAGCTGAAATAAGTCATTCTCTCTACAATTATTCTGACATTTCATATTCTTAGATTAAAGTGGTGATCCTAATTGAACTAAAACAGGGAATTTTTACTAGGATTAAATGTCAGAATTGTGACAAACTGAGTTTAAATATATTTGGCTCAGTTGTATGTAAACACAGGTACGTGTAAAGACAGAGCGGAAGAGACAGCGGGGAGATGGAGAGCTGGAACTATAGAGCCACGTTAGACCTGTACCAGATGTGTCTGTTACAGATGTGTCTGTTAGAGATGTCTGTTACAGATGTGTCTGTTAGAGATGTCTGTTACAGATGTGTCTGTTACAGATGTGGATCTCTGCTTGGGTCTTCATGCCTTTGTATGTGTTTGTATGTGCGTGCGTGTGTCCTTGCTTGGGTTTGTGTGTGTGTTTATGTGTTTGTGTGTGTGTCTGTGTCCATACTTTCATATGTATTTGTGTTTGTGAGTGTGTGTTTGTGAGTGTGCGTGCGTGTATCCGTACTTGTGTGGATATAGAGGGACATCAGATCGTAACATGGAGACAAATATATAACAAGTTGAACTGACGTCGGTGGAATCAGGAAGTAACGTCGGTGGAATCAGGAAGTAACGTCAGTGGAATCAGGAAGTAACGTCGGTGAAACCAGGAACTAACTTCGGTGGAACCAGGAAGTAACGTTGGTGGAATCAGGAAGTAACATCGGTGGAATCAGGAAGTAACATCGGTGGAATCAGGAAGTAACGTCAGTGGAACCAGGAAGTAACGTTGGTGGAACCAGGAACTAACGTCGGTGGAACCAGGAACTAACGTCGGTGGAATCAGGAACGAACGTCGGTGGAACCAGGAAGTAACGTCGGTGGAATTGGGAACTAATGTCGGTGGAACCAATAAGTAACGTCGGTGGAATCAGGAACTAACGTTGGTGGAATCAGGAACTAACGTCGGTGGGGGGGGGGTTAGGGTTAGGGGTATTAGGACTGTAAGACCTTTTATTTATTTATTTATTTTTATTTCACCTTTATTTAACCAGGTAGGCAAGTTGAGAACAAGTTCTCATTTACAGTTGCGACCTGGCCAAGATAAAGCAACCTGTGACCTGTGTAATTGCAGTTTGGTTTGGTTTTAAAGTTTGCAAAACAGATTTTACAACCATCTGGCTTCTGAATGATTTAGGAGGGACAGTTATATAGTAATATACAGTTTGCTGGGGATAGATAGTAATACATTTACAGCATGTCAAATATCTGAAGGCTTAACCCACACACACACACACACACAAACAGTGTTCACAATGTTAATGATGTGCGGTAAAGCCCGGGCATACATTTGTATTCTGATCCCTTCCCTTACCTGGAACGTGCAGGGCCTATCTTACCCAGGCTGATTGCTTCTGCCAAATTAAAGGCCTTGCCCTGCCCGAAACCTGAAGTCAGAAATAACTTCCTCTGTTAGGAGCAGCTAATGGATTTACTATCTACTATCTGTCTGTCACTCTGTAACGGAGACGCTGGGAGTCGAGAAGCAGGTGCTGGGGGTGAGTTTAATAATACAAGACAAGAGTCTGGACATGAAACACGTAACTAATACTGCCTGGGGAATGGAACTAAGGGAGTGACTGGAGCTGACCCCCACAATGTTGAACATCCAGTAGGTATCTGACGGCATAGGAGGGACCTCCCTTCATGTCCAGTGGAGGTGGAGGTGTGTCATGGGGGACAGCCTCAGCCAGGGGACCAGGAACCAACAGCCTGAGAAGGGAGACATGAAAGGAAGGTGAGATATGGTCGTCACTGGGGAGCTGTAATCTATACGTTACCTCGTTGACCCTCCGGAGAACCTTGAACAGCCCCACAAACCAGGGGCTCAGCTTCTTGCAGGGGAGGTGGAGTGGGGGGTTCCTGCTGGAGAGCTAGACACAATCACCAGGTTGGAACACAGGAGCCTCCCAGCGGTGGCGATCCTCCTGCTCCTTCTGATGGTGGACAGCGCATTTGAGTCTCACATGGGCTTCGCTCCACACTTCTTCTGCGTGCCTGAACCACTCATCCACGACAGGAGCTTCGATCTGGCCCAGGGTCCATGGAGCCAGGGCAGGCTGATAACTCAGAACACACTGGGAGTCAGCCCAGTTGAAGAGTGGCGTAATGAATTCTGCCCAGGGAAGGAATCGGGCCCACTCCCCCTGCCGGTCCTGGTAGTAGCTCCTCAGGAACCTCCCCAGCTCCTGGTCCATCCTCCTCGCCTGTCCGTTATATACCCGGAAGTGAGGCTGACTGTGACCCCAAGCTTCTCCAAGAAGGCTCTCCATACCAGTGATGTGAATTGGGGGCAACGGTCAGAGACGATGGCCTTTGAAAGGCCATAATATCGGAAGACCTGCTGGAATAGTGCCTCAGCGACCTGGAGAGCAGTAGGGAGACCAGAGAAAGGGATCAAAAACGAATGGATTTAGATCAACTATCCACAACCACCAAAATGATGGTGAAACCGTCAGAGGAGGGCAGATCAGGATCAGTGGATATGAGGAGATGTTCAGAGAATAATAAATAAAGTTCCCTGTGCCACCGGAATCCACCACCACTGTAGAAACAGTACACGAGGGACAGCCAGCTAGTGTAATCGACACTAAAAAGAGTTTAGCAGAAATGGATGAAGATGGGATACTCACACCCGCCCAATGAGGTGGACCATCCCTCTGCTCTTGTGGATCCCGAGTCGGGATGTACCGGACACTGTTGAAGCTGGTGCCCCCCTTGACCACAATAGGGACTGAGCCCCCGTTGTTTCCGTCTGCGAAGCTCAGCTGCGGGGAGGCATGTGACCCCTACCGCAATGGGTTGCCAGTTCCGTCTGGCCCTCCTCTCGCAGTCCTCTTCTGAATCTCTTTCCATCCGCTGGATGCTTCTCCGGAAGGTCATCCTGCCATAATAGGCGCTCTCCCTCCTCTCTGCCCTCCAGTGGATGATCAAAAATACCTCTAAACACATCCATGACCACGCTTACGAAGCCAGTCGGCAGAGAAATGACCGTGGCAACCTTGGACCTCTCAATGCTGGAAGCTCCCATCTGGTGTGCAAAAATCTGGTGTGAAAGGGAGCACTGGAGTAGGAAGCCACGGCATATAGATGGGGTTCCATCATAGTTGTCCGGGAGAGACAAATGGGTATTTCTGACCTGGGGGACTGCTGAATAGACTGGTGTTCTCGTTCGCTGGGTCGACTGGTGGTAGAGTATCCTCTGCTGGTTGAAGGCAACGCCTCTCGGACCTCCTCCATAGTCGTCACCAGTTGTGCCAGCTGGTCGTAGTGCTGACAAAGTAGGTATCCCTGTTCGTCGACCGACTGGGAGATGTCCTGATTCCCTGTTGCTTCCATTTGTGCGAGGCAGTATTCTGTATCGGAGACGCTGGGAGTTGAGCGGCAGGTGCAGGGGGGGGGGGGGGTTGGGGGGTTCAAAACTAGAGTCTCATCTGGACATGAAACACATAACTAATACTGCCTTGGTAATGGAACTACGAGAGTGACAGATATAGGGTTTGGCTGCTCTGCCAGAGACAGTAGAGAAAGAAGGAGAAAGGAATCCCATTGGGCAATGAATAGATTAAGGTATAATTCCCCAACCAGCAATCACATTCACATTGTCATGCTGCGTAACACGTTTGTTAGGCTAATCGTCACGCAATCTCTTCTCAATGTCAGGGTGTGAGTTGAGAAAAGTGCTTCCTCTAAAGTACGTTATGTCACGATTCCAAAGCTATACAATATTGCAGATAGCAAATTAATTATCTCACATCTCGGGAAAATATTTATAATATTGTATTTGTTGTTGACGAAATACATGCTAATGTTGGATGAACTAGTGTTGTATTGACTCTCGTTCACTCCTTGAAGTAGAGCTCTCCTTGTCCCATCATTTTCCAGATATGACTGTACTGTGCAGCACGAACAAATGGCTCAGCTTCAAATTGTTAGTGATCAATTTAGTGATACCCCGAGCCCTACTCGTACCCTAGTTATTAATTTAAAAAACAAGGCCCTATCTGGCCCTACCCGATGTATAATGTCAGGGCCTGTCAGGCTCGTGTCGGGTAGCAGAGCTCTACTTTGCGGTTAATCATAATGCTTATTGAAATATATTTTTTCACCTCTGTGTACAGGCAGTATGAGACCGTGGTACCAGTAGAAGACCCCATAGTGACGGAGGTGACCTCCACTCTGCAGGAATGGGCCTTGCTATGGAAGCAGCTTTACGTGGTGAGTACAGTCCAACTCATATCTTGTCCCACTATTTCATAACAGAGTAATAATAATCATTATATTATTGTATTTATTAACGTGAGGTGTGTTGCTGCGCTAAAGTTGAACTCGTGTCATCTTGAGTGTGTGGCATGTCACTATGGAGATCCAGGATTAACAAGACACGTTTGTATCATACTCTAAAATGCTGTATGTACGGTTCTATGATATGATTCCCGGATGGCATACCATTAGAGGTATATCAACAACAACAAAAAATATCTACTCAAAGATCCACCATGTCCTATAAAATGGTAGACAATAAGGTACTCAGCAAAAAGGTCTGATTTCAATATTACTGAAAAAAGGACCCAGATGGTAAGTATAAAGCAAGTCTCTTGGGGGTTGTCTCTATAAGTTTGACATGTCTAGCCACTGGGATTTTTCCCATTTTTCAATGCAAAACTGCCCCAGCTCCTTCAAGTTGGATGGGTTCCGCTGGTGTACAGCAATCTTTAAGTCATACCACCGATTTTCAATTGGATTGAGGTCTGGGCTTTGACAAGGCCATTCCAAGACATTCAAATGTTTCCCCTTAAATCACTTGAGTGTTGCTTTAGCAGTATACTTAGGGTTATTGTCCTGCTGGAAGGTGAACCTCCGTCCCAGTCTCAAATCTCTTGAAGACAGAAACAGGTTTCCCTCAATAATTTTTGTGTATTTAGCGCCATCCATCATTTCTCCAATTTTGACCAGTTTCCCAGTCCCTGACACCACCATGCTTCACTGTGGGGATGGTATTCTCGGGGTGAGAAGAGATGTTGGGTTTGCGCCAGACATAGCGTCTTCCTTGTTGGCCCAAATGCTCAATTTTAGTCTCATCTAATCAGAGTACCTTCTTCCATATGTTTGGGGAGTCTCCCACATGCCTGATAAAAGTTTCTGATATTTTTCTATAACCCAATTTTGATCTGTACTTTTCCAGAACTTTGTCCCTGACGTTTTTGGAGAACTATTTGGTGTTAATGGTGCCGCTTGCTTGGTGGTTGCTTGGTGGTGCCCCTTTCTTAGTCCTGTTGCAGACTCTGGAGCCTTTCAGAACAGGTGTATATATACTGAGATCATGTTACACTTAGATTGCACACAGGTGGACTTTATTTAACTAATTATGTGTCTTCTGAAGGTAATTATTTGCACCAGATCTTATTTAGGGGCTTCATAGCAAAGGGGGTGAATAGATATGCACGCACCACTTTTTTTTTTTTTTTTTGCAACAACTTGCAACTGAGAAACAGACACCTCACAAGTCCTCAACTAGCAGCAAAACACCAGTCTCAACGTCAACAGTGAAGAGGCGACTCCGGGATGCTGGCCATCTAGGCAGAGTTGCAAAGAAAAAGCCATATCTTAGACTGGCCAATAAAAAATGTATATTAAGATGGGCAAAAGAACACAGACACTGGACAGAGGAACTCTGCCTAGAAAGCCAGCATCCCGGAGTTGCCTCCTCACTGTTGACGTTGAGACTGGGGTTTTGCGGGTGCTATTTAATGAACCTGCCAGTTGAGGATTTGTGAGGCGTCTGTTTCTCAAACTAGACACTCTAATGCATTTGTCCTATTGCTCAATTGTGCACCGGAGCCTCCCACTCCTTTTTCTATTCTGCAATTTCTCGCATGGAATAGCCTTGATTTCTCAGAACAAGAATATATTGAAGAGTTCTCAGAAGAAAGGTCTTTGTTTCTGGCCATTTTGTGCCTGTAATCGAACCCACAAATGCTGATGCTCCAGATACTCAACTAGTCTAAAGAAGACCACTTTTATTACTTCTTTAATCAGGCCAACAGTTTTCAGCTGCACTAACATAATTGAAAAAGCTCGTGTCACTTTGCAGCTCTCAGCTGTGCTTCCCTTTGTAGTCTGTAATGGTTTGCAAGCCCTGCCACATCCGATGAGCGTCAGAGCCGGCGTTATATGATTCGATCTTAGTCCTGTATTGACATTTTGCCTGTTTGATGGTTCATTGGAGGGCATAGTGGGATTTCTTATAAGCTTCCGGGTTAGAGTCCCTCTCCTTGAAAGCGGCAGCTCTAGCCTTTAGCTCTGTGAGGATGTTGCCTGTAATCCATGGCTTCTTGTTGGGGTATGTACGTACGGTCACTGTGGGGACGACTTCATCAATGCACTTATTGATGAAGCCAATGACTGATGTGGTGTACTCCTCAATGCCATCGGAGGAATCCCAGAACATATTCCAGTCTGTGCTAGCAAATTGTCCTGTAGCTTAGAATCTGCTTCATCTGACCACTTTGTTGATCTAGTCACTGGTGCTTCCTGCTTTAATTTTTGCTTGTATGCTGGAATCAGGAGGATAAAATTATGTTCAGATTTGCCAAATGGAGGGCGAGGGAGAGCTTTGTATGCATCTCTGTGTGTGGAGTATAGGTGGTCCAGAGTTATTTTTCCTCTGGTTGCACATTTAACATGCCAATATAAATTTGATGTTTCCCTGCATTATAGTCCCTGGCTGAGCATTTTCTTGTTTGCTTATGACGGAATACAGCTCATTCAATGCTGTCCTAATACCAGCCGCTGTGGTGGTATGTAAACCGATACAAAGAATACAGATGAAAACTACAGCCAGCTGTATGTTGATGTTGTCGTCGTTCAGCCAAATCAAATCAAATTTTATTTGTCACATACGCATGGTTAGCAGATGTTAATGCGAGTGTAGCGAAATGCTTGTGCTTCTAGTTCCGACAATGCAGTAATAACCAACAAGTAATCTAACTAACAATTCCAAAACTACTGTCTTGTACACAGTGTGAGGGGATAAAGAATATGTACATAAGGATATATGAATGAGTGATGGTACAGAGCAGCATAGGCAAGATACAGTAGATGGTATCGAGTACAGTATATACATATGAGATGAGTATGTAAACAAAGTGGCATAGTTAAAGTGGCTAGTGATACATGTATTTCATAAGGATACAGTCGATGAAATAGAGTACAGTATATACGTATGCATATGAGATGAATAATGTAGGGTAAGTAACATTATATAAGGTAGCATTGTTTAAAGTGGCTAGTGATATATTTACATCATTTCCCATCAATTCCCATTATTAAAGTGGCTGGAGTTGAGTCAGTGTCAGTGTGTTGGCAGCAGCCACTCAATGTTAGTGGTGGCTGTTTAACAGTCTGATGGCCTTGAGATAGAAGCTGTTTTTCAGTCTCTCGGTCCCAGCTTTGATGCACCTGTACTGACCTCGCCTTCTGGATGATAGCGGGGTGAACAGGCAGTGGCTTGGGTGGTTGATATCCTTGATGATCTTTATGGCCTTCCTGTGACATCGGGTGGTGTAGGTGTCCTGGAGGGCAGGTAGTTTGCCCCCGGTGATGCGTTGTGCAGACCTCACTAACCTCTGGAGAGCCTTACGGTTGAGGGCGGAGCAGTTGCCGTACCAGGCGGTGATACAGCCCGCCAGGATGCTCTCGATTGTGCATCTGTAGAAGTTTGTGAGTGCTTTTGGTGACAAGCCAAATTTCTTCAGCCTCCTGAGGTTGAAGAGGCGCTGCTGCGCCTTCTTCACAATGCTGTCTGTGTGAGTGGACCAATTCAGTTTGTCTGTGATGTGTATGCCGAGGAACTTAAAACTTGCTACCCTCTCCACTACTGTTCCATCGATGTGGATAGGGGGGTGTTCCCTCTGCTGTTTCCTGAAGTCCACAATCATCTCCTTAGTTTTGTTGACGTTGAGTGTGAGGTTATTTTCCTGACACCACACTCCGAGGGCCCTCACCTCCTCCCTGTAGGCCGTCTCGTCGTTGTTGGTAATCAAGCCTACCACTGTTGTGTCGTCCGCAAACTTGATGATTGAGTTGGAGGCGTGCGTGGCCACGCAGTCGTGGGTGAACAGGGAGTACAGGAGAGGGCTCAGAACGCACCCTTGTGGGGCCCCAGTGTTGAGGATCAGCGGGGAGAAGATGTTGTTGCCTACCCTCACCACCTGGGGGCGGCCCGTCAGGAAGTCCAGTACCCAGTTGCACAGGGCGGGGTCGAGACCCAGGATCTCGAGCTTGATGACGAGCTTGGAGGGCACTATGGTGTTGAATGCCGAGCTGTAGTCAATGAACAGCATTCTCACATAGGTATTCCTCTTGTCCAGATGGGTTAGGGCAGTGTGCAGTGTGGTTGAGATTGCATCGTCTGTGGACCTATTTGGGCGGTAAGCAAATTGGAGTGGGTCTAGGGTGTCAGGTAGGGTGGAGGTGATATGGTCCTTGACTAGTCTCTCAAAGCACTTCATGATGACGGAAGTGAGTGCTACGGGGCGGTAGTCGTTTAGCTCAGTTACCTTAGCTTTCTTGGGAACAGGAACAATGGTGGCCCTCTTGAAGCATGTGGGAACAGCAGACTGGTATAGGGATTGATTGAATATGTCCGTAAACACACCGGCCAGCTGGTCTGCGCATGCTCTGAGGGCACGGCTGGGGATGCCGTCTGGGCCTGCAGCCTTGCGAGGGTTAACACATTTAAACGTCTTACTCACCTCGGCTGCAGTGAAGGAGAGACCGCAAGTTTTCGTTGCAGGCCGTGTCAGTGGCACTGTATTGTCCTCAAAGCGGGCAAAAAAGTTATTTAGTCTGCCTGGGAGCAGGACATCCTGGTCCGTGACTGGGCTGGATTTCTTCCTGTAGTCCGTGATTGACTGTAGACCCTGCCACATGCCTCTTGTGTCTGAGCCGTTGAATTGAGATTCTACTTTGTCTCTGTACTGACGCTTAGCTTGTTTGATTGCCTTGCGGAGGGAATAGCTGCACTGTTTGTATTCGGTCATGTTACCAGACACCTTGCCCTGATTAAAAGCAGTGGTTCGCGCTTTCAGTTTCACGCGAATGCTGCCATCAATCCACGGTTTCTGGTTAGGGAATGTTTTAATCGTTGCTATGGGAATGACATCTTCAACGCACGTTCTAATGAACTCGCACACCGAATCAGCGTATTCGTCAATGTTGTTGTCTGACGCAATACGAAACATGTCCCAGTCCACGTGGTGGAAGCAGTCTTGGAGTGTGGAGTCAGCTTGGTCGGACCAGCGTTGGACAGACCCCAGCGTGGGAGCCTCTTGTTTTAGTTTCTGTCTGTAGGCAGGGATCAACAAAATGGAGTCCAAAAGGGGGGCGGGGCAGGGCCTTATATGCGTCGCGGAAGTTAGAGTAATAATGATCCAAGGTCTTTCCACCCCTGGTTGCGCAATCGATATGCTGATAAAATTTAGGGAGTCTTGTTTTCAGATTAGCATTGTTAAAATCCCCAGCTACAATGAATGCAGCCTCCGGATAAATGGT
>NC_143028.1:77005000-77007500 GCF_057628025.1 Oncorhynchus mykiss
TGAACGTGGACTAATGACTGTTTAGTCTAAATGACACTATACTGGCTTGGAAGTACGATGACATTGCTAAAGTACTATTTAGTAGGAAACAACTTTTCAATCATTACTTTGCTCCTAAACTTCAATTAGACAGTTGGCAATGTTGTCATTAGCTATCAAAAATAGCTAATGTTAGCTAGTTAAGTCTCCCCTCAATCTTTTTTAAATTTTATTACCTTTATTTAACTAGACAAGTCAGCTATGAACAAATTCTTATTTTTGATGACGGCCTAGGAACAGTGGGTTAACTGCCTGTTCAGGGGCAGAACGACAGATTTGTACCTTGTCAGCTCGGGGATTTGAACTTGCAACCTTTAAGTTACTAGTCCAACGCTCTAACCACTAGGCTACCCTGCCGCCCCAACATGTTAGCCAATCTTAGCTAGCTAGCTTTATAAAGTCAATCTGGCAACATCAGCTAAATGTTTTCCTATCTAAGAATTGTTCAAGCCACAGTAATGCACTTTAAACCAAATCTTCGTCAGCACCCATTGAGAATGCATTGAGTATATTACTCGGTTGGGCATCAGTCCTAAAAAGAATGTTCAAAACATTATTGTGATGAAACGTGCAAACCCTGAATATCTTCAAGCCACTTACATATCAATTAATAGACGCAGGTTAGCGTTTTACCTCAGACAACCCTCATATGACTTAATAGACTCAATAATGAGGGCTGAGCTTACGTCCAAACTATGACGTCACCTCAGTGATGTTGAAATGTAAAATGCTTCAGGTTAGGGTTATTGTAAATGTTAAATTCAGGATTAGGGTTTAGGCACTAACCCTGGTCAAATGTCCTCTCAGAGCATGCAGCTCGTTTTGAATGTTAGCTCCGCCCTCACCATTACCAAAGACATACTTTTTGCCTTCTGGGTAGAGCTGCCTCCAGAACAAGATTCACGAGGTAAAACGCTAGCATGCGTCTATTAAGTGAAGTGTTTAGGTGGACCAAGGTAAAATGCTAACTGAATAAACACAAAATGACTGAGCTGTATTTTATGTGTCTAGATATGCTGTTGCCTAATGTTCATAATGAAAGACTGTAGCTAGCATAATGTTCAGAATGAAAGACTATAGCTAGCATAATGTTCCCGAATGAAAGACTGTAGCTAGCATAATGTTCCTGAATGAAAGACTGGAGCTAGCATAATGTTAAGAATGAAATACTGTAGCTAGCATAATGTTCAGAATGAAAGACTGTAGCTAGCATAATGTTCAGAATGAAAGACTTTAGCTAGCATAATGTTCAGAATGAAAGACTGTAGCTAGCATAATGTTCAGAATGAAAGACTGTAGCTAGCATAATGTCAAGAATGAAAGACTGTAGCTAGCATAATGTTCAGAATGAAAGACTGTAGCTAGTGTAATATTCCCGAATGAAAGACTGTAGCTAGCATAATGTTCCCGAATGAAATACTGTAGCTAGTATAATGTTCAGAATGAAAGACTGTAGCTAGCATAATGTTCAGAATGAAAGACTGTAGCTAGCATAATGTTCAGAATGAAAGACTGTAGCTAGCATAATGCTCTGAATGAAAGACTGTAGCTAGCATAATGTTCAGAATGGAAGACTGTAGCTAGCATAATGTTCAGAATGAAAGACTGTAGCTGACATAATGTTCAGAATGAAAGACTGTAGGCTAGTTAATATCACTTTTACCTAACCATCTTAACCAATGCCACAGCTACAGCTCTCCAGGGCAGTCTTGAAAAATATATTCTGAATTGGACTCATGGTTACATTAAGGATAAATAAAAATACTGTCTGTGTTCATGTCCAGATCAGAAGAGCTCTTGGAAGGAAGGTCTCTCTCAGTGTATGCTGTGGATGATTAGTGTTCTGCTCTTAGTAAGGTAAAATGTCAGAATGATATTCTGTCTGTAGCCCTGACATACTGGGTGATATTATGTCTGTAGCCCTGACATACTGGATTATATTCTGTCTGTAGCTGGGCCATACTGGATGATGTTCAGTCTGTAGCCGAGACATACTGGATGATATTCTGTCTGTAGCCCTGGCATACTGGATTATATTCTGTCTGTAGCCCTGACATACTGGGTGATATTATGTCTGTAGCCCTGACATACTGGGTGATATTCTGTTTGTAGCCCTGACATACTGGGTGATATTATGTCTGTAGCCCTGATATACTGGATGATATTCTGTCTGTAGCCGAGACATACTGGGTGATATTCTGTCTGTAGCCGAGACATACTGGATGATATTCTGTCTGTAGCTGAGACATACTGGATGATATTCTGTCTGTAGCCCTGACATACTGGGTGATATTCTGTCTGTAGCCCTGACATACTGGGTGATATTCTGTCTGTAGCCCTGACATACTGGATTATATTCTGTCTGTAGCCCTGACATACTGGATTATATTCTGTCTGTAGCCCTGACATACTGGATTATATTCTGTCTGTAGCCCTGACATACTGGATGATATTCTGTCTG
>NC_143028.1:77012500-77015000 GCF_057628025.1 Oncorhynchus mykiss
GTATGTAGCCTCCACATTGACTCAGTACCGGTACCCCCTGTATATAGCCTTCACATTGACTCTGTACCGGTACCCCCTGTATATAGTCTCCACATTGACTCTGTACCGGTACCCCCTGTATGTAGCCTTCACACTGACTCGGTACCGGTACCCCCTGTATATAGTCTCCACATTGACTCTGTACCGGTACCCCCTGTATGTAGCCTCCACATTGACTCAGTACCGGTACCCCCTGTATGTAGCCTCCACATTGACTCAGTACCGGTACCCCCTGTATATAGCCTTCACATTGACTCTGTACCGGTACCCCCCTGTATATAGCCTTCACATTGACTCTGTACCGGTACCCCCTGTATGTAGCCTCCACATTAACTCTGTACCGGTACCCCCTGTATGTAGCCTCCACATTAACTCTGTACCGGTACCCCCTGTATATAGCCTCCACATTAACTCTGTACCGGTACCCCCTGTATGTAGCCTCCACATTGACTCTGTACCGGTATCCCCTGTATATAGCCTCCACATTGACTCTGTACCAGTACCCCCTGTATGTAGCCTCCACATTGACTCTGTACCGGTACCCCCTGTATGTAGCCTCCACATTGACTCTGTACCGGTACCCCCTGTATGTAGCCTCACTACTGTTGTTTTACTGCTGCTCTTCATTTATTTGTTATTTAAAAAATATTATCATTTTTTTTTACTTAATAACACTTATTTTTCTTAAAACTGCATTGTTGGTTAAAAGAGCTTGTAAGTAAGCTTTTCACTGTAAGGTCCACCGCCTGTTGTATTCGGTGCATGTGACTAATACAATTTGATTTGATTATATCCAGAGTGCCTGACTGAGGCGTGTTATATCTATCTCTGATCTGCTGTAGACAGAGTGTTATTTTACTGATAGATTGAAGAAAAACAGAAGAACATGTATTATGTATGCCGTTTGGAGGGAGAAGCCAAATTGATTTAGATTTTGTTAAGAGAAGTTGCGGTTGTTTTTACGGACTGCCTTGCTTTGCTGCAGACTGGCTACTCTTGATCTTGAACAATGTCCATGTGCAATGACACCATTGTTAAAAGCACACATCCTTCAGGAGATAAGAGGGAGTCTAGTATCACTGTCTTTGCTCACCCCTTTAGTTCTAACGCTACACGTGCACACAGGTTATTGCCCCTATGGGACATAAATCTTCACAACCCCCCCCCCCCCCCCCCCCCCTTTCCTTATTCACTGCTTCGAACACACCGACAGCGAGGTCATTGCATTTTCGGTCCAGAATTACATTATCTTCCAATGAAACGCTGTGTTTGCCTTGCAGCATTGCGTTGTCGTGCGTTTGTTGTGGTGTGGTACATATGTTGGATTTGTATGCGTAGACGGCTTGACAGACATGGTAGCAGAAATTGAACTTTTGTTACATACATATCCAGGCGATGCTGTGTAATATTTGGCGCAATGACTGTGTAATAGTTTGCTCATTTACGCTGTCGATGCAAGAAGAATCACGGAACTTATTCAGTGGTTTACTACTGGAACAGCACCACCAAAAAGCTGTTGAAAAATCCAATACATGTTGACACACTGCTGCACAGTGGCACCGCAGTCTGGCAGATGAGTCACAGTGGTGGGGATTGCCTCCCAAATGAAATTAATGTATTTCTGCAGGAACACATACAGTTTGCAGGAACGCATACAGAACGCACAACCAGTGTGCGTAAGGTTTACGCTTCGAACACACCGACAGTGTTATGGCGCAAAATATTACGCAGCATCATCTGGATGTCTGCAACAAAAAATCAACATTCACCTTCTGCTACTATTTCTGCCAAGCAGTCTATGCATACAGTTTGAGGAATCAGTGTGACACATACATTTAATAAATCCAACATATGCACCATACCGAACGCACGGCAACTGCCTCTGCAACAGCAATGCTGCAAGGCAAACGCAGAGTTTCATTGGAAATGAATGTAATTCTGGTGCATCAAAACGCAATGACACTGTCGTTGTGTTTGAAAGCATTAAATTTAGCCAACAATATGAGAATAGCAACCTCTGGAGAGTGCATGTGTGTGTTTGTGAGTTTGTGAAATTGAGATTGTTAAGATTAAGATTGTTGAGATTTAAGATTCATGAGATTAAATTTGATGAGATTAAGATTGAAAGTGAAAGCAAATGCGTGTCTCAATCTTGATTTTGAAGATAAAATACACACACACACATGCATGCACACACAGACTAAATGCTGTACATAATATATTTCTAGTTATCTGTAGTTTAAACTGATGGATTTTTATGTGGATTATTTTTTGTTATTTGTATTGACACACCAGTGCAACAATCGACTATAGGGAGATTTATATACTGAACAAATATAGGTGGTCCACCCACTGGGGAGCCAGGCCCACCCACTGGGGAGCCAGACCCACCCACTGGGGAGCCAGGCCCACCCACTGGGGAGCCAGACCCACCCACTGGGGAGCCAGACCCACCCACTGG
>NC_143028.1:77022500-77045000 GCF_057628025.1 Oncorhynchus mykiss
CTCAGCTGCAGACCAGGAGCACCAGCATCACAGACAGTAAGTAATTTATTCTGTCTGTGCCTCTATCTGGTCAACTCTGCTCTGAGATTTACATGTCTGGATTACTTTTTCATCTGACCCATGGTCATCCATAGGCCAGATGGTGTGTGGTGCTGTAGAGTTGAAGTGGTCTGTTGTGGTTCTGTAGAGTTGAAGTGGTCAGTTGTGATGCTGTATGTGGTTGTAGTGGTCAGTTCGGGTGCTGTATGTGGTTGTAATAGTCAGTTGTGATGCTGTATGTGGTTGTAGTGGTCAGTTGTGGTGCTGTATGGGATTGTAGTGGTCAGTTGTGGTGCTGTATGGGATTGTAGTGGTCAGTTGTGGTGCTGTAGGGTGGTAGTGGTCAGTTGTGGTGCTGTATGTGGTTGTAGTGGTACGTTGTGGTGCTGTATGTGGTTGTTGTAGTCAGTTGTGGTGCTGTATGTGGTTGTTGTGGTACGTTGTGGTGCTGTAGAGTTGAAGTGGTCAGTTGTGGTGCTGTATGGGATTGTAGTGGTCAGTTGTGGTGCTATATGTGGTTGTAGTGGTCAGTTGTGGTGCTGTATGTGGTTGTAGTGGTCAGTTGTGGTGCTGTAGAGTTGAAGTGGTCTGTTATGATGCTGTACGTGGTTGTAGTGGTCAGTTGTGGTGCTGTATGTGGTTGTAGTGGTCAGTTGTGGTGCTGTATGTGGTTGTAGTGGTCCGTTGTGGTGCTGTATGTGGTTGTAGTGGTCCGTTGTGGTGCTGTATGTGGTTGTAGTAGTCAGTTGTGGTGCTGTATGTGGTGGTAGTGGTCAGTTGTGGTGCTGTATGGGATTGTAGTGGTCAGTTGTGGTGCTGTATGTGGTTGTAGTGGTCCGTTGTGGTGCTGTATGTGGTTGTAGTGGTCCGTTGTGGTGCTGTATGTGGTTGTAGTGGTCCGTTGTGGTGCTGTATGTGGTTGTAGTGGTCAGTTGTGGTGCTGTATGTGGTTGTAGTGGTCAGTTGTGGTGCTGTATGTGGTTGTAGTGGTCCGTTGTGGTGCTGTATGTGGTTGTAGTGGTCAGTTGTGGTGCTGTATGTGGTGGTAGTAGTCTGTTGTGGTGCTGTATGTGGTTGTAGTGGTCAGTTGTGGTGCTGTATGTGGTGGTAGTGGTCAGTTGTGGTGCTGTATGTGGTTGTAGTGGTCAGTTGTGGTGCTGTATGTGGTGGTAGTGGTCAGTTGTGGTGCTGTATGTGGTGGTAGTGGTCAGTTGTGGTGCTGTATGTGGTTGTAGTGGTCAGTTGTGGTGCTGTATGTGGTTGTAGTGGTCAGTTGTGGTGCTGTATGTGGTTGTAGTGGTCCGTTGTGGTGCTGTATGTGGTGGTAGTGGTCAGTTGTGGTGCTGTATGTGGTTGTAGTGGTCAGTTGTGGTGCTGTAGTTTGTAGAAGCTTTTTGTTTTCCAGAGGCATACCGTATTTGAAGTTGTGTAAGTATTTGGGCTATGTGGGGATGACTAAAAGCTGACTTTACCCAACCGTATGTAGTTTCATCACTGGTGCTCTACAGTGAGTTGGCTTCCCATTTGACATCCCAATGCTGACTGCCCTGGTGTGATGAGAGAGCACGTCCTGTGTGTAGATGCTCCTGTGTGTAGATGCTCCTGTGTGTAGATGCTCCTGTGTGCAGACACTCCTGTGTGTAGATGCTCCTGTGTGTAGATGCTCCTGTGTGTAGATGCTCCTGTGTGTAGATGCTCCTGTGTGTAGACGCTCCTGTGTGTACACACTCCTGTGTGTAGATGCTCCTGTGTGTAGATGCTCCTGTGTGTAGATGCTCCTGTGTGCAGACACTCCTGTGTGTAGACGCTCCTGTGTGTACACACTCCTGTGTGTAGATGCTCCTGTGTGTAGATGCTCCTGTGTGTAGATGCTCCTGTCTGTAGACACTCCTGTGTGTAGACGCTCCTGTGTGTAGATGCTCCTGTGTGTAGATGCTCCTGTGGGCAGACACTACTGTGTGTAGATGCTCCTGTGGGCAGACACTTCTGTGTGTAGACACTCCTGTGTGTAGACACTCCTGTGTGTAGACGCTCCTGTGTGTACACACTCCTGTGTGTAGATGCTCCTGTGTGTAGATGCTCCTGTGTGTAGATGCTCCTGTCTGTAGACACTCCTGTGTGTAGACGCTCCTGTGTGTAGACGCTCCTGTGTGTAGACGCTCCTGTGTGTAGACGCTCCTGTGTGTAGATGCTCCTGTGTGTAGATGCTCCTGTGTGTAGATGCTCCTGTGTGTAGATGCTCCTGTGTGTAGATGCTCCTGTGTGCAGACACTCCTGTGTGTAGACGCTCCTGCGTGTAGATGCTCCTGTGTGCAGACACTCCTGTGTGTCTGGATTTGAATTTGTATTAATTATGGATCCCCATTAGCTGTTGTCAAAGCAGCAGCTACTCTTCCTGGGGTCCAAACACACTAAAGCACCCATATTATATAGAAAACAACAGATAAAACAGACATTTGACTGCCCTCTCCACCTCCCTACACTATCCTACCCTAACACAGAGGAACATATGACTGCCCTCTCTACCTCCCTACACTATCCGACCCTAACACAGTCTTATTACTGCCCTCTCTACCTCCCTACACTATCCTACCCTAACACAGAGGAACATATGACTGACCTCTCTACCTCCCTACACTATCCTACCCTAACACAGAGGAACATATGACTGACCTCTCTACCTCCCTACACTATCCTACCCTAACACAGTCTTATTACTGCCCTCTCCACCTCCCTACACTATCCTACCCTAACACAGAGGAACATATGACTGATCTCTCTACCTCCCTACACTATCCTACCCTAACACAGTCGTATTACTGCCCTCTCCACCTCCCTACACTATCCTACCCTAACACAGAGGAACACATGACTGCCCTCTCCACCTCCCTACACTATCCTACCCTAACACAGTCTTATTACTGCCCTCTCTACCTCCCTACACTATCCTACCCTAACACAGAGTCATACGACTGCCCTCTCTACCTCCCTACACTATCCTACCCTAACACAGAGGAACATATGACTGCCCTCTCTACCTCCCTACACTATCCTACCCTAACACAGAGTCATATGGATCTGCACTGTCTGTAACTCACACAAAGTTCCAAAGGCTGAGCCTAATATAGTACCACACCACCTCATCAGCTGCTACCACGTTAGCTACAGTACCACACCACCTCATCAGCTGCTACCACGTTAGCTACAGTACCACACCACCTCATCAGCTGCTACCACGTTAGCTACAGTACCACACCACCTCATCAGCTGCTACCACGTTAGCTACAGTACCACAACACCACGTCAGCTGCTACCACGTTAGCTACAATACCACAAAACCTCATTGGCTGCTACCACGTTAGCTACAGTACCACAACACCTCATCAGCTGCTACCATGTTAGCTACATTACCACACCACCTCATCAGCTGCTACCATGTTATAAACAGTACCACACCACCTCATCAGCTGCTACCACATTATCGACAGTACTACAACACCTCATCAGCTGCTACCACGTTAGCTACAGTACCACACCACCTCATCAGCTGCTACCACGTTAGCTACAGTACCACAAAACCTCATTGGCTGCTACCACGTTAGCTACAGTACCACAACACCACGTCAGCTGCTACCACGTTAGCTACAATACCACAAAACCTCATTGGCTGCTACCACGTTAGCTACAGTACCACAACACCTCATCAGCTGCTACCATGTTAGCTACAGTACCACACCACCTCATCAGCTGCTAGCTACCATGTAATAAACAGTACCATACCACCTCATCAGCTGCTACCACATTATCGACAGTACTACAACACCTCATCAGCTGCTACCACGTTAGCTACAGTACCACACCAAGTGAAATCACTACAACACTTAACAAAGAGCTCCAGTCAGTTTTAGAATGGATGGAAAGGAATAAGTTAGTCCTAAATATATATTTTTTAATAAATAACTGAAATCATTGTATTTGGGACAAATCATTCATTCATGTCAATCTCTCATGGCTCAAAGTAGACGAGAGATTAACTTCATCACTACTTGTTTTTGTGAGAAGTATTGACATGTTGAATGCACTGAGCTGTCTGTTTAAACTACTAGCACACAGCTCAGACACCCATTCATAACCCCACAAGACATACCACCAGAGTTTCACAGTCCCCAAGTCCAGAACAGACTATTGGAGGTACACAGTACTACATAGAGCCATGACAACATGGAACATCAGGTAACTGGTGCAGGCAGTAAAATTAGATTTGGGACTGTGAAGAGACACACACAGGCACAGACACGCGCACACACGCACACATGATACCATATGCACTGTACACACACGCACACATGATACCATATGCACTGTACACACACGCACACATGATACCATATGCACTGTACACACACGCACACCTGATACCATATGCACTGTACACACACGCACACATGATACCATATGCACTGTACCTGGGTTTTGTATTGCAGATATACAGTGCTTTTGGTATTCAGAACCCTTGACTTTTTCATATTTTATTACGTTACAGCCTTATTTTCCGAAATGGATTCAATAGTTTTTCCCCCTCATCAATCGACACATTACCCCATAATTTTATTTTTTTTATTTTTTTATTTTACCTTTATTTAACCAGGCAAGTCAGTTAAGAACAAATTCTTATTTTCAATGACGGCCTGGGAACAGTGGGTTAACTGCCTGTTCAGGGGCAGAACGACAGATTTGTACCTTGTCAGCTCGGGGGTTTGAACTCGCAACCTTCCGGTTACTAGTCCAACACTCTAACCACTAGGCTACCCTGCCGCCCCGACAAAACACAACGTTTTTTTTAATTATTTTTTGCTAATTTATAAAACAAAAATTAAAAAACGGAAATATCACATTTACATAAGTATTCAGACCCTTTACTCAGTAAAAATTAAAAATGGAAATATCACATTTACATAAGTATTCAGACCCTTTACTCAGTAAAAATTAAAAACGGAAATATCACATTTACATAAGTATTCAGACCCTTTACTCAGTAAAAATTAAAAATGGAAATATCACATTTACATAAGTATTCAGACCCTTTACTCAGTTCTTTTTTTGAAGAACCTTTGGCAGCAATTACAGCCTTGAGTCTTCTTGGGTAAGACAAGCTTGGCACACCTGTATTTGGGGAGTTTCTCCCATTCTTCTCTGCAGATCCTCTCAAGCACTGTCAGGTTGGATGAGGAGAGTTGCTGCACAGCCATTTTCAGATCTCTCTTTCAGCTCCAGGAAGAGTCTTGGTGGTTCCAAACTTCTTCAATTTAAGAATGATGGAGGCCACTGTGTTCTTGGGGACCTGCAATGCTGCAGAAATTTTTTGGTGCCCTTCCCCAGATCTGTGCCTCGACACAATCCTGTCTTGGAGCTCTACGGACAATTCCTTCGACCTCATGGCTTGGTTTTTGCTCTGACATGCACTGTCAACTGTGGGACCTTATATAAACAACTAGTTTACCAGGAACTAGTTGGGATCCATAATAAATCCCAGGAAGAGTAGCTGCTTCCTTGCCAGGAACTAGTGGGGATCCATAATAAATCCCAGGAAGAGTAGCTGCTTCCTTGCCAGGAACTAGTGGGGAACCATAATAAATCCCAGGAAGAGGAGCTGCTTCCTTGCCAGGAACTAGTGGGGAACAATAATAAATCACAGGAAGAGTAGCTGCTTCCTTGCCAGGAACTAGTGGGGATCCATAATAAATCCCAGGAAGAGTAGCTGCTTTCTTGCCAGAAACTAGTGGGGGTCCATGATAAATCCCAGGAAGAGTAGCTGCTTCCTTGCCAGGAAAGGAACTAGTGGGGGTCCATGATAAATCCCAGGAAGAGTAGCTGCTTCCTTG
This sequence comes from Oncorhynchus mykiss, assembly GCF_057628025.1. Classification (NCBI taxonomy): domain Eukaryota; kingdom Metazoa; phylum Chordata; class Actinopteri; order Salmoniformes; family Salmonidae; genus Oncorhynchus; species Oncorhynchus mykiss. The sequence goes on from NC_143028.1 coordinate 77,028,422, forward strand.
CCAGGAACTAGTGGGGATCCATAATAAATCCCAGGAAGAGTAGCTGCTTCCTTGCCAGGAACTAGTGGGGATCCATAATAAATCCCAGGAAGAGTAGCTGCTTCCTTGCCAGGAACTAGTGGGGATCCATAATAAATCCCAGGAAGAGTAGCTGCTTCCTTGCCAGGAACTAGTGGGGATCCATAATAAATCCCAGGAAGAGTAGCTGCTTCCTTGCCAGGAACTAGTGGGGATCCATAATGAATTGAAATTCAAACAGCAGCGTTATCAAGAACATGCTTGAAGTTTTCACTTTGTTAAGTTGTTGAGAACCTAACTTTTAAAGATCCTGAATCCTTTTTCATCTCAATTTAAAATCATTTCTGGGTTGCAATTATTTACCTGTGATTGTTTTCAATTAAAATTGTCGAAAATAAACAAATATAACCGTTAATTAACATAAACACATTTAGCATCTCCTGGCTTCCACACATGCAGTGTAAGCGATCTCGTCCTCCTCTTCCGAGGAGGAGTAGCGAGAAGGATCGGAGGACCAAAACGCAGCGTGGTAAGTGTCCATAATTTAATGAAGCAAAATGAACACTGAACAAAAACAATAAACAACAAACGAACAGTCCCGTGAGGTGAATGACAAACAATAAACAGGAAATAAACACTCACGAAACCCAGGTGGAAAACGGCTACCTAAGTATGATTCTCAATCAGAGACAACTAACGACACCTGCCTCTGATTGAGAACCATACGAGGCCGAACACAAAAAACAACATAGACTGCCCACCCCAACTCACGTCCTGGCCATATTAAAACAAAGACAAAACACAAAAATACGGTCACCGTAACAGCCCTGGTCTGAACTCCATCCCACCACAACAGCCCTGGTCTGAACTCCATCCCACCACAACAGCCCTGGTCTGAACTCCATCCCACCACAACAGCCCTGGTCTGAACTCCATCCCACCACAACAGCCCTGGTCTGAACTCCATCCTACCACAACAGCCCTGGTCTGAACTCCATCCCACCGCAACAGCCCTGGTCTGAACTCCATCCCACCGCAACAGCCCTGGTCTGAACTCCATCCCACCACAACAGCCCTGGTCTGAACTCCATCCCACCACAACAGCCCTGGTCTGAACTCCATCCCACCACAACAGCCCTGGTCTGAACTCCATCCCACCACAACAGCCCTGGTCTGAACTCCATCCCACCACAACAGCCCTGGTCTGAACTCCTTCCCACCACAACAGCCCTGGTCTGAACTCCATCCCACCAAACAGCCCTGGTCTGAACTCCATCCCACCAAAACAGCCCTGGTCTGAACTCCATCCCACCAAACAGCCCTGGTCTGAACTCCATCCCACCACAACAGCCCTGGTCTGAACTCCATCCCACCAAAACAGGCAGAAATGTCATGCAGCTCTTACATTTCATTATCATAATTTATACAATTTCACAGTATTATTCCAACTTTATAGTTTGGAAATATAAAATATCAGACAAATCACATTCTGCACTGGGTCTTTAAGTACTTATTATTATTTAACAAGGCAAGTCAGTTAAGAACAAATTATTATTCACAATGATGGCCTAGGAACAGTGGGTTAACTGCCTTGTTCAGTGGCAGAACAGCAGATTTTTACCTTGTCAGCTCAGGGATTTGATCTACCGACCTTTCAGTTACTGGCCCAATGCTCTAACCACTAGGCTACCTGTCGCCCCAGGTATTTAAAACCCTTCATGGCTTATCTCATTATTCTAGTTGTCAGGGTCATTGAGATGAAAGAGGATGTTCTCATCTCCTCCTCCGTTTGTCTTGTCTGTCCATTGGTCTTCTGGCAGTGTGTGTATGTGTGTGTGTGTGTGTGTGTGTGTGTGTGTGTGTGTGTGTGTGTGTGTGTGTGTGTGTGTGTGTGTGTGTGTGTGTGTGTGTGTGTCATCAGTGTAATAATCAGTCAGTTATCTTAGTCTAGCCCACTGGAGTGGAGGGAGGCAGGGATGGACGCTGGGAGACATGGATGAAGGGATGGATGGAGGGAGAGATGGATGGATGGATGGAGGGAGGGAGGGAGGGATGGATGGAGGGAGAGATCGATGGATAGAGGGAGGGATGGATAGAGGGAGGGATGGATAGAGGGAGGGATGGACGGATGGAGGGAGGGATGGATAGAGGGAGAGATGGATGGATGGAGGGAGAGATGGATAGAGGGAGAGATGGATGGAGGGAGGGAGGGATGGATGGATAGAGGGAGAGATGGATGGAGATGGACAGATGGACGGCAGCAGGCCATAGATGGATAGAGTGGGTGTGAAGGTGTGAGCCAGTCACTTCATCAGGAAAGAAGGGAGGAAGGGAGGGAATCAACAAATAGATGAGAGGAGAGCAGGAGTTCGCTAGCTGGCTATATTTTAACCCTCATTTTGCATCAGAATCAAAGATGCTAAATAGCTGTAATAATAAACAGTACGTTGTCTTTGGTCCCAAGATGGCTGATGTACTGCCCATTTACTTGGCTAATCAAACACCGCCTTTACTAGAGGATCTGCTGCCACACTATGAAGCAGTCCTATTATTTGTGGATGGAAAGATGGCGTGATGATATGTGTACAATGAGCTACCTGAGTTGATATGTAGGCTATAGACTGATCTACCTGAGTTGATATATAGGCTATAGACGGATCTACCTGAGTTGATATGTTGGCTATAGACTGATCTACCTGAGTTGATATGTAGTCTATAGACTGATCTACCTGAGTTGATATGTAGTCTATAGACTGATCTACCTGAGTTGATATGTAGTCTATAGACTGATCTACCTGAGTTGATATGTAGTCTATAGACTGATCTACCTGAGTTGATATGTAGGCTATAGACTGATCTACCTGAGGATGAAATGGTTCTATATTGTGAGACACATTCATGCAGACGTGTGGCTCATGTCTCCTCCCAGAGATATTGTATACTTTTGATATGTACAGCAGATCACATGACAAGAGGGAGACATGTGCACACCTAGATGGGTTTATAAGTGTGATGAGCACAAGTGGCATCCTGAAACTGTCACATGGTGTGGGGTTCAGCCAAGCCTTCATCACTGACCCTGCTGGACGGGCTCTGATTTAGAACTTTAACATTGGACCGGCCATGAGTCCCAAATGGCTCCCTATTCCCTACATAGTGCACTACTTTCTACCAGAGCCCTAAGGGTGCACCCTATTCCCTACATTGTGCACTCCTTTCTACCAGAGCCCCGATCAAAAGTAGTGCACTATAAAGGGAATTAGGGTGCCATTTGGAAAACAAACTTGTTCTCTTCTGCTCCTAGCACCTCTCTACCTCCACACAACCTGCCAACAACCCTGTGGACTTGATGTGTGCATAATTTTTTCTGGCCATTGTCCTGTGTTAATAATAGGCAGAGATAGAGAGACAGATGAAGAGAACTTCACACCATTGGCAGGAGTCTCTCTCTCTTTCTCTCTCCCTCCCTCTCTTTATTTCTTTCTTTCTCTCTCTCTCTCTCTCTCTCTCTCTCTCTCTCTCTCTCTCTCTCTCTCTTTCTTTCTCTCTCTCTTTCTCTCTCTCTCTTTCTCTCTCTCTCTTTTTCTCTCTTTCTCTTTCTTTCTCTCTCTCTCTCTTTCTCTTTCGCTCTCTCTCTCTCTCCCTCTTTCTTACTCTCTTTCACTATCTATCTCTCTCTTTCTCCCTCCCTCTCTTTCTCTCTCTCTCTCTCTCTTTCTCTCTCTCTCTCTCTCTCGCTCTCTCTTTCTCTCTCTCTCTCTCTCTTTCTCTCTCTCTCTTTTTCTCTCTTTCTCTTTCTCTCTCTCTCTCTTTCTCTTTCTCTCTCTCTCTCTCCCTCTTTCTTACTCTCTTTCACTATCTATCTCTCTCTTTCTCCCTCCCTCTCTTTCTCTCTATCTCTCTCTCTCTCTCTCTCTCTCTCTCTCTCTCTCTCTCTTTCTCTCTCTTTGACCCGGGTATTGACCCCCAAAAGTGTCTCTGTTTCTGGGTATTGACCTCCGAAAGTGTCTCTGGTTCTGGGTATTGACCCCCACAGGGAATTGAACCCCATGTGAACCTACCAGACAAGCTAAATGACATTTATGCTCACTGAACCATGCATGAGAGCACCAGCTGTTCCGGACGCCTTTAAACAGGTCAACATTCACAAAACCGTGCGGCCAGACATATTACCAGGACTTGTACTCAAAGCATGACCGGACCAACTGGCAAGTGCCTTCACTGACATTTTCAACCTCTCCCTGACCGAGTTTGTAATGCCTGTAATATCAACATGTTTCAAGCAGACCACCATATTCCCTGTGCCCAAGTAAGTGAAGGTAACCTGCCTAAATGACTACAGCCCCGTAGCACTCACATTAGTAGCCATGAAGGCCTTTGAAAGGCTGGTCATGGCTCACATCAACACCTTCATGCCGGAAACCCTAGACCCACTCCAATTTACATACCGCCCAAACAGATCCACAGAAGATGCCATTTCTACTGCACTCCACACTGCTCTCTCCCACCTGTACAAAAGGAACACCTATGTGAGAATGTTGTTCTTTGACTACAGCTCAGCGTTCAACACCATAGTGCCCACAAAACTCATCACTAAGGACCCCGCTTATCCTCAACCCTGGGGCCCCTCAGGGGTGTGTGCTGATCACTAACAACGATGAGACAGCCTATAGGGAGGAGGTTAGAGACCTGTCAGTGTGGTGCCAGGACAACAACCTCTCCCTCAATGTGATCAAGACAAAGGAGCTGATTGTGGACTACAGGAAAAGGAGGGCCGAACAGGCCCCCATTAACATCGACAGGGCTGTAGTGGAGTGGGTCGAGAGTTTCAAGTACCTTGATGTCCACATCACCAACAAACTATCATGGTCCAAACACACCAAGACAGTTGTGAAGAGGGCACGACAACACATTTTACCCCTCAGGAGACTGAAAAGATTTAGCATGGGTCTCCAGATCCTCTAATTGTTCTACAGCTGCACCATCGAAAGCATCCTGACCGGTTGCATCACCGCCTGGTATGGCAACTGCTTGACATCTGACCATAAGGCGCTACAGAGGGTAGTGCGTACGGCCCAGCACATCACTGGGGCCAAGTTTTCTGACATCCAGGACCTCTATACCAGGCGGTGTCAGAGGAAGGCCCTAAAAATTGTCAAAGACAAGTCACCCAAGTCTTGTCTTCTCTTGAGAGCCATGTCTGCCTACGGCGACCTTTCTCAATAGCAAGGCTATGCTCACTGAGTCTGTACATAGCCAAAGCTTTCCTTAAGTTTGGGTCAGTCACAGTGGTCAGGTATTCTGCCACTGTGTACTCTCTGTTTAGGGCCAAATAGCATTCTAGTTGGCTCAGTTTTTTTTGTTAGTTCTTTCCAATGTGTCAAGTAATTATCTTTTTGTTTTCTCATGATTTGGTTGGGTCTAATTGTGTTGCTGTCCTGGGGCTCTGTGGGGTGTGTTTGTGTTTGTGAACAGAGCCACAGGACCAGCTTGCTTAGGGGACTCTTCTCTAGGTTCATCTCTCAGTAGGTGATGGCTTTGTTATGGAAGGTTTTGGAATTTCTTCCTTTTAGGTGGTTCTAGAATGAAATGCTCTTTTCTGGATTTTGATAATTGACGGGTATCGGCCTAATTCTGCTATGCATGCATTATTTGGTGTTTTATGTTGTACACAGGAGGGATATTTTTGCAGAATTCTGCATGCTGAGTCTCAATTTGGTGTTGAACCCATTTTGTGAGTTCTTGGTTGGTGAGCGGACCCCAGACCTCACCTAACAATAAAGGGCAATGGGTTCAATAACTGATTCAAGTATTTTTAGCCAGATACTAATTGGTATTTGAAATGTTATGTTCCTTTTGATGGCATAGAATGCCCTTCTTGCCTTGTCTCTTTCTCTCGCTCTCACTGAGTTTATAATGAGGATACATTGATGGAAATATGACTTGTCTGACCTTTCCTTAGTTGGCTCAGCCAGATACACTGAGCTACATTAGCAATGCAGTCTACTGAATATAATATATTAACATCACACTGTGGTCATTTAGGGAACACTTTTAGGGTTGCACATTTTGGGGAATGTTCAAGGGGGGAAACTTTTCGTGTGAATTTAAGGGAATATATGGGAATTAACAGGAATATATGGGAATTAACGGGAATATGTGGGAATTAACGGGAATATATGGGAATTAACGGGAATATATGGGAATTAATGGGAATATATGGGAATTAACGGGAATATATGGGAATTAACGGAAATATATACACATTAATATTAATACCATTGAAATGTAGATGTTTTTTGCATTGGATATATTTACCATATCATATGGAGACTGAAACCTCATTTACCTCATCATAAGTAGACATCATTACACATTATTAAATCCTTCCTAAAGAAATATTAAAATACTATTTTGTTACGAATTGAATTTTAATTAAATGAGTTGACTCTTCACATGGGATGATTTCACTGAACAACAAAAGAAAGAGAATATTGAATGATCCCCAATGATCCATCGCATCTCCCAAAAACGTTTTCAACATACACCTGTAAAATGATTGTCTAGAAACTAACGCTTTGGTTGTCTTCCTCTCCGGCTTCCATGTCTTCTCCCTGGACCTCCTCAATGTCCACCTCTTGAACATCAGACTCTGAGGCCTCATCTTCTATATCACTTTCCAACCTTGTTGAGGATGGCTCGTTGTCAGGCTCAAAAAGCCTCAAATTTGCCCGGATGGCCACCAATTTTTCAACCCTTGTATTGGTCAGCCTGTTGCATGCTTTGGTGTGTGTGTTCCCAAACAAGGACCAGTTGCGCTCTGAGGCGGCTGATGTTGGTGGGATTTGGAGGATGATTGAGGCAACAGGGGAAAGAGGCTCAGATCCACAAAGTTCCTTCCACATATGTTGGCACGACTGCCTTATTGCATCTCCATCCCATTGTACTTCGCCAGACTGCCAAGAACCTTGTCCTCATCCAGGCCAAGGTGGCGAGACACGGAAGTGATGACACCATAGGCCTTGTTGATCTCTGCACCAGACAGGATGCTCTTGCCAGCGTTCTTGGGGCCCGACATGTATGTTGTGGCCTGTTTGGGCTTCAGGCAGAAGTCTTCACGCTTTTTGATGTATTTCAGAACTGCAGTTTCCTCTGCTTGGAGCAACAGTGAAGTGGGCAGGGCAGTACAGATTTCTTCTCTTACATCTGCAAGCAGAGTCTAATCATCAGACAGGATGGCATTGTCTCCCTCAATCCGTGCAATGGCTACTGCTATAGGTTTCAGGCTGCTTACCACTCTCTTCCAAAATGCATCATCCAGGAGGATCCTCTTGATGGGGCTGTCCATATTGGCAGACTGTGATATGGCCATTTATTGGAGAAGCTCCTTCCCCTCCAGGAGACGTGTTGCTGGGCAGCTTCAATGTGGTGCTCTTATTCTTCTCACTTTGCTTGGTGAGGTAGATTGCTGCTATAACTTGATTACCCTTCACATACCTAACAATTTCCTTGGCTCTCTTGTAGAGGGTATCCATTGTTTTCAGTCCCACGGTGTCCTTGAGGATCAGATTCAAGGCATGAGCAGCACAGCCAATGGGTGTGATGTGAGGGTAGGACTCCACTTTAGACCAAGCAGCCTTCATGTTCGCAGCATTGTCTGTCACCAGTGCAAAATCCTTCTGTGGTCCTAGGTCATTGATGACTGCCTTCAGCTCATCTGCAATGTCGAGACCGGTGTGTCTGTTGTCCCTTGTGTCTGTGCTCTTGTAGAATACTGGTTGAAGGGGTGGAGATGTAGTTAATTATTCCATGCCCACAAACATTCGTCCACCCATCAGAGATTATTGCAATACAGCCTGCATTCTCTATGATTTTATTGACCCTCACTTGAACTCTGCTGAACTCTGCATCCAGCAAATGAGTAGATAAGCATTTCTTCGTCAATTCTTCATTCGTATTCCAATATTGAGGCCAAATATGCTATTTTTAATGAGTAGATAAAGCATGTCTGGTTGGAGGGGTGTTTGCTGGGCGAAGAATATTCAGAAATCTCCTCCAATACACATTGCCTGTGAGCATCAACTAACAGAAATTGTTAACAAGTTAGAAATGATTTAAACACACTTTGCAGTAGGCTACTATTTACTAGTTAACAATACATCATGTATGCCATATAAAATATATTCACCCCACCCAGTATTGTAATCAAAACTTACCAGAAAGCATGTAGTCCTTGGCTCAGACAGTGTAGTAGTGTGGGCTCAATAGCATCTCATTTGTGAGTAAGATCTTGAGATTCATCTGTACAGGTGATGGAAGAATGCACTGTGCGTGCAGAGGGTTGCAATTCTATTGAATTGGGGATAGTTTAACCACAATGTGCCACAAGACCTCGAACTAGAAGAAAAAGAAACGCACACCTATTAAGACGAGGTGCTGGCTAGCGGAGTAGAACACCTATTTAGACGAGGTGCTGGCTAGCGGAGTAGAACACCTATTAAGACGAGGTGCTGGCTAGCGGAGTAGAACACCTATTAAGACGAGGTGCTGGCTAGCGGAGTAGAACACCTATTAAGACGAGGTGCTAGCGAGCGGAGTAGAACACCTATTAAGACGAGGTGCTGGCTAGCGGAGTAGAACACCTATTAAGACGAGGTGCTGGCTAGCGGAGTAGAACACCTATTAAGACGAGGTGCTGGCTAGCGGAGTAGAACACCTATTAAGACGAGGTGCTGGCTAGCGGAGTAGAACACCTATTAAGACGAGGTGCTGGCTAGCGGAGTAGAACACCTATTAAGACGAGGTGCTGGCTAGCGGAGTAGAACACCTATTTAGACGAGGTGCTGGCTAGCGGAGTAGAACACCTATTAAGACGAGGTGCTGGCTAGCGGAGTAGAACACCTATTAAGACGAGGTGCTGGCTAGCGGAGTAGAACACCTATTTAGGTGAGGTGCTGCCTAGCAGAGTAGAACACCTATTAAGACAAGGTGCTGGCTAGCGGAGTAGAACACCTATTAAGACGAGGTGCTGGCTAGCGGAGTAGAACACCTATTAAGACGAGGTGCTGGCTAGCGGAGTAGAACACCTGTTAAGACGAGGTGCTGGCTAGCGGAGTAGAACACCTATTAAGACGAGGTGCTGGCTAGCGGAGTAGAACACCTATTTAGACGAGGTGCTGGCTAGCGGAGTAGAACACCTATTTAGACGAGGTGCTGGCTAGCGGAGTAGAACACCTATTAAGATGAGGTGCTGGCTAGCGGAGTAGAACACCTATTAAGACGAGGTGCTGGCTAGCGGAGTAGAACACCTATTTAGGTGAGGTGCTGGCTAGCGGAGTAGAACACCTATTTAGGCGAGGTGCTGGCTAGCGGAGTAGAAAACTTGAAAATAAAAGAGAGCCGCACATTCTAGGAGCTCAGATGCAAAAATTGAATTACCAACGTTTCGACAGCCAAGCTGTCTTCATCAGGGTATAATCACCAACACTGCGGGATGACCTCGAATTGCCTTATGTGTATTACTTGTATCATGTGTTCACTTGTTATAAGCTAACTTTTTTTGTTGAATTTAAGCAAAATTCCCCCAAAATCCCTGGGCTTAACTTCATACTATGCATTCGGGCCCTAAACTTCTGGAAATGTAATGGAAAGTTTATGACCCTTTGCAACCCTATTAACCCCACACTGGGACCATTTAGGGAACACTTTATATAATAACCTGTGTGGTCCTCTATCTCTCTCAATCTCTAATTCTCCGTCTCTCTCTCTCTCTTTCCATGGCTTGTTTTTAATCTCTATCTATATCTTATTTTATCTCTATCCCTAACACCATTCCTGCTGTACCACTGTACCGTACAATGTATTCCTGCTGTACCACTGTACCGTACAATGTATTCCTGCCATACCACTGTACCATACAATGTATTCCTGCCGTACCACTGTACCATACAATGTATTCCTGCCGTACCACTGTACCATACAATGTATTCCTGCCGTACCACTGTACCGTACAATGTATTCCTGCCATACCACTGTACCATACAATGTATTCCTGCCGTACCACTGTACCATACAATGTATTCCTGCCGTACCACTGTACCGTACAATGTATTCCTGCTGTACCACTGTACCGTACAATGTATTCCTGCCGTACCACTGTACCATACAATGTATTCCTGCTGTACCACTGTACCGTACAATGTATTCCTGCCATACCACTGTACCATACAATGTATTCCTGCCGTACCACTGTACCATACAATGTATTCCTGCCGTACCACTGTACCGTACAATGTATTCCTGCTGTACCACTGTACCGTACAATGTATTCCTGCCGTACCACTGTACCATACAATGTATTCCTGCCGTACCACTGTACCGTACAATGTATTCCTGCCGTACCACTGTACCGTACAATGTATTCCTGCTGTACCACTGTACCGTACAATGTATTCCTGCCGTACCACTGTACCATACAATGTATTCCTGCCATACCACTGTACCATACAATGTATTCCTGCCATACCACTGTACCGTACAATGTATTCCTGCCATACCACTGTACCATACAATGTATTCCTGCCGTACCACTGTACCGTACAATGTATTCCTGCCATACCACTGTACCATACAATGTATTCCTGCCATACCACTGTACCGTACAATGCATTCCTGCCATACCACTGTACCATACAATGTATTCCTGCCATACCACTGTACCGTACAATGTATTCCTGCCGTACCACTGTACCGTACAATGTATTCCTGCCATACCACTGTACCGTACAATGTATTCCTGCCGTACCACTGTACCGTACAATGTATTCCTGCTGTACCACTGTACCATACAATGTATTCCTGCCATACCACTGTACCGTACAATGTATTCCTGCCATACCACTGTACCATACAATGTATTCCTGCCATACCACTGTACCATACAATGTATTCCTGCCGTACCACTGTACCGTACAATGTATTCCTGCCATACCACTGTACCATACAATGTATTCCTGCCATACCACTGTACCGTACAATGCATTCCTGCCATACCACTGTACCATACAATGTATTCCTGCCATACCACTGTACCGTACAATGTATTCCTGCCATACCACTGTACCATACAATGCATTCCTGCCATACCACTGTACCATACAATGTATTCCTGCCATACCACTGTACCGTACAATGTATTCCTGCCATACCACTGTACCATACAATGCATTCCTGCCGTACCACTGTACCATACAATGTATTCCTGCCGTACCACTGTACCATACAATGTATTCCTGCCATACCACTGTACCGTACAATGTATTCCTGCCATACCACTGTACCATACAATGTATTCCTGCCATACCACTGTACCGTACAATGCATTCCTGCCATACCACTGTACCATACAATGTATTCCTGCCATACCACTGTACCGTACAATGTATTCCTGCCATACCACTGTACCGTACAATGTATTCCTGCCATACCACTGTACCGTACAATGTATTCCTGCCATACCACTGTACCATACAATGTATTCCTGCCATACCACTGTACCGTACAATGTATTCCTGCCATACCACTGTACCATACAATGCATTCCTGCCGTACCACTGTACCATACAATGTATTCCTGCCGTACCACTGTACCATACAATGTATTCCTGCCATACCACTGTACCGTACAATGTATTCCTGCCATACCACTGTACCATACAATGTATTCCTGCCATACCACTGTACCGTACAATGCATTCCTGCCATACCACTGTACCGTACAATGCATTCCTGCCATACCACTGTACCGTACAATGCATTCCTGCCATACCACTGTACCGTACAATGTATTCCTGCCATACCACTGTACCGTACAATGCATTCCTGCCATACCACTGTACCGTACAATGTATTCCTGCCATACCACTGTACCGTACAATGTATTCCTGCCATACCACTGTACCGTACAATGTATTCCTGCCATACCACTGTACCATACAATGTATTCCTGCTGTACCACTGTACCATACAATGTATTCCTGCCATACCACTGTACCATACAATGTATTCCTGCCATACCACTGTACCGTACAATGCATTCCTGCCATACCACTGTACCATACAATGTATTCCTGCCATACCACTGTACCATACAATGCATTCCTGCCATACCACTGTACCATACAATGCATTCCTGCCATACCACTGTACCGTACAATGTATTCCTCTTGATCTTCTACTTACTCCTCCCAGTGGATCAGAGGGCACATTGCTGCTCCAGTACTGTTGACTGACTCTTCTACCAGTAAATATGTGATATTGTCTTTGAGTAGGGCCTCCTTCTACCAGTAAATATGTGATATTGTCTTTGAGTAGGGCCTCCTTCTACCAGTAAATATGTGATATTGTCTTTGAGTAGGGCCTCCTTCTACCAGTAAAGATGTTATATTGTCTTTGAGTTGCTCATTAAAGTTGTGATAGGTTATTGCCTGTTAGAGGCCCCAGGGGGCAGACTTGGTGACTTGGAGACCGCGGGCAGAGGCCAGTCTGATGAAATGAAAGTTTGCATTTCCTGCAACAACAAAATGATGAAGATACAGCATCTGTATGTAAGGGATCAGCGGTAATACATACCTCTTTAAGCCAGACACTACATTATCTCAGTATAATGGATGCTTTCTACATTTGTAAAGTACAAAAAAAAGGTAATTAATTGTGGTCCCTGAGTGAAAGGCTGTTTTGAATGGGCTGAGTGGAGAAATAGACAACTGTACAGAATTGGTTTAAATTCCAAAGCTTTTGACATCCCTTTCCAGGGACTAGGTTGGCTCGGGAGGGCTTCAGTTTGGATCAAGGCTGTGTTATGATCTGATTGTTAAGTCATGTCCGACAGGGACTGTACGTTGATTTTGGCCCAATGTAAACGTTGTGCTGACATGCTCTGACTTACTCAGACGTTTTCAGTGAACGTGAAATTGGTCTGTGAAGAGATGGACATGTTATTCTGGGCAGATCAGATAGCGAGTGAAGGACGAGTAGAAATAGAAGTGTCTGTCGTCAAGTGAAACATCCCTGCATTGGTTTTGTAAAGACTTCCACAGTCTATGGCGAGATCTTCTGTAGTGTACTGTGGAGCTAAGTTATCTCACTTTGCTTATAAACTATGAACCTATGATGTACATCATCTTTGTTTTCTTATTGACTTGTGTAAATATTTACTGTACCTTCAGTCCCACACACATTTTGGCCATAGAGCAAACTGTATCGTAGCCTGTTTACACGGGATATTAAATATGACATCTTTCTCTCTCTCTCTCTCTCTCTCTCTCTCTCTCTCTCCTTTCTCTCTCTCTCTCTCTCTCTCTCTATCTCTATCTCTATCTCTCTCCTACCTCTCTCTCTCTCTCTCTCTCTCTCTCTCCCTCTCTCTCTCTCTCTCTCTCTCTCTCCTACCTCTCCTATCTTGCTCTCCTCTCTCTCTCCTCCCTCTCCCTTTCTCTCTCTCTCCCCCCCCTCTCTCCCCCCCTCTCTCTCTCTCTCCCTCCCCCTCTCTCTCTCTCTCTCTCTCTCGCTTTGTGTCTCTCTCTCCCTCCCTCTCTCTCTCTCTTCATTCTCTCTCCTCTCTCTCCTCTCTCTCCCATCTCTCTCTCTCTCTCTCTCCCTCTCTCTCTCTCTCTCTCCTACCTCTCTCTCCTATCTTGCTCTCCTCTATCTCTCCTCTCTCTCCCTCCCTCTCTCCCCACCCTCTCTCCCCTCCCTCTCTCCCTCCCTCTCTCTCCTTTCTCTCTCTCTTCCCCCCTCTCTCTCTCTCTCCCTCCCTCCCTCTCTCTCTCTCTCTCTGTGTCTCTCTCTCCCTCCCTCTCTCTCTCTCTCCATTCTCTCTCCTCTATCTCCTCTCTCTCCACTCTCTCTCTCTCTCTCTCTCTCTCTCTCTCTCTCTCTCTATCCCTCTCTCTCTCTCTCTCTCTCTCTCTCTCTCTCTCTCTCTCTCTCTCTCTCTCTCTCTCTCTCTCTCTCTCTCTATCTCCTCTCTCTCTCCCCTCTCTCTCCTCTCTCTCCTCTCTCTCTCCCCTCCCTCTTTTCCCTCCCTCTCTCCCCCCTCTCTCTCTACTTTCTCTCTCTCCCTCCCTCTCTCTCTCTTCTCTCTCTCTCTCTCCTCTCTCTCTCCCCTCCCTCCTACAGAAACACAAGGTGGACTTGTTCTACAAGCTGCGTCACGTGATGAACGAGCTGTTTGACCTTCGGAGACAGATGTTGTCTGGTCACCTGACACAGGACCAGGTCAAAGACGTCAAGAGACACATCACCATCCGCCTGGACTGGGGCAACGAGTAAGTTACCTTACCATTCAGCCTCACCTTAGAATAAAATAGATAACTTTCTTTTCCATCCAAACAAGTACACGAACACAAGGCTGGGAGCAGCACCAACAGACCAGTTACATCAATCGTAGGAGATAAATGCTATCTTCTACAGTACGGAAGTGAGTAGTGCCTGAATCTTCTACAGTACGGCAGTGAGTAGTGCCTGAATCTTCTACAGTACGGCAGTGAGTAGTGCCTGAATCTTCTACAGTACGGCAGTGAGTAGTGCCTGAATGGTACCTGGGACCAGAGACTAGCAGCTTCAAACAACTGAGCCATCAAACCACTCCCTCCTTAAGCTTGTCTTATCTGGCCCTCAACACTTAGACCTGAGTCAACAGCTCACCTCGTTATATTAGTCGTGTCTGGGTGTCTGAGTATAAACGACCATGGCATTAGTGGAGTCAGAGACGGCACCATATTATGTTCAGCTGTCAGCCAGCCAGTTAGTCATCCCGGTAGTCAGCCAGCCAGTCATTCAGGTAGTCAGCCAGCAAGCCAGTCAGTCATCCAGGTAGTCAGCCAGCCAGTCATTCAGGTAGTCAGCCAGCAAGCCAGTCAGTCATCCAGGTAGTCAGCCAGCCAGTCAGTCAGTCATCCAGGTAGTCAGCCAGCCAGTCAGTCAGTCATCCAGGTAGTCAGCCAGCCATTCATCCAGGTAGTCAGCCAGCCAGTCAGTCAGTCATCCAGGTAGTCAGCCAGTCAGTCAGTCAGTCATCCAGGTAGTCAGCCAGTCAGTCAGTAATCCAGGTAGTCAGCCAGTCAGTCAGTCATCCAGGTAGTCAGCCAGCCATTCATCCAGGTAGTCAGCCAGCCAGTCAGTCAGTCATCCAGGTAGTCAGCCAGTCATCCAGCCAGTCAGCCAGCCAGTCAGTCAGTCAGTCAGCCAGCCAGTCATTCAGTCAGTCAGGCAGCCAGTCAGTCAGTCCTCCAGTCTTCCAGTCATCCAGCCAGTCAGTCAGTCATCCAGTCAGCCAGCCATGCAGCCATCCAGCCAGTCTTCCAGTCAGCCAGCCAGTCAGTCATCCAGTCAGTCATCCAGCCAGTCTTCCAGTCAGCCAGCCAGTCAGTCATCCAGTCAGTCATCCAGCCAGTCATCCAGTCAGTCAGTCAGCCAGTCAGTCAGCCAGTCAGTCATCCAGCCTTCCAGTCATCCAGGTAGTCAGCCAGTCAGTCAGTAATCCAGGTAGTCAGCCAGCAAGTCAATCAGTCATCTAAGGTAGTAAGCCAGTCAGTCAGTCATCCAGTCAGTCAGTTAGTCAGCCAGTCATCCAGCTTATCATCCAGTCAGTCATCCAGCCAGTCAGTCAATCAGTCAGACAGTTAGTCAGTCAGTCATCCAGCTTGTCATCCAGTCAGTCAGCCAGTCAGTCAAACAGTTAGTTAGCCATCCAGTCAGTCAGTCATCCAGCCAGTCAGTCAAACAGTTAGTCAGCCATCCAGTCAGTCAGTCATCCAGTCAGTCATCCAGCCAGTTGACAGTCAGTTATCCAGTCAGCCAGCCAGTCATCCAGTCAGTCATCCAGCCAGTCAGTCATCCAGGTAGTCAGCCAGCCAGTCATCCAGGTAGTCAGCCAGCCAGTCAGTCAGTCATCCAGGTAGTCAGCCAGTCAGTCAGTCATCCAGGTAGTCAGCCAGCAAGCAAGTCAGTCAGTCATCCAGGTAGTCAGCCAGTCATCCAGCCAGTCAGCCAGCCTGTCAGTCAGTCAGCCAGCCAGTCAGTCAGTCAGGCAGCCAGTCAGTCAGTCCTCCAGTCTTCCAGTCATCCAGCCAGTCAGTCAGTCATCCAGTCTTCCAGTCATCCAGTCTTCCAGTCATCCAGCCAGTCTTCCAGCCAGCCAGTCAGTCAGCCAGTCAGTCAGTCATCCAGCCTTCCAGTCATCCAGGTAGTCAGCCAGTCAGTCAGTAATCCAGGTAGTCAGCCAGCAAGTCAATCAGTCATCTAAGGTAGTAAGCCAGTCAGTCAGTCATCCAGTCAGTCAGTTAGTCAGCCAGTCATCCAGCTTGTCATCCAGTCAGTCATCCAGCCAGTCAGTCATTCAGTCAGCCAGTTAGTCAGTCAGTCATCCAGCTTGTCATCCAGTCAGTCAGCCAGTCAGTCAAACAGTTAGTCAGCCATCCAGTCAGTCAGTCATCCAGTCAGTCATCCAGCCAGTTGACAGTCAGTTATCCAGTCAGCCAGCCAGTCATCCAGTCAGTCA